>NC_048222.1:69504056-69804056 GCF_002007445.2 Ailuropoda melanoleuca
GAATCTGGGGATGTACTGTATGGTGATTAACATAATATAATAAAATAAAAATAAAATAAAATAAAATAAAATAAAATAAAATAGCAACAACAACAAAAAAAAGAAGCTGTGGTCCACATATACAATGGAATATTACTCAGCTATCAGAAAGACGAATTCTCAACATTTGCTGCAACATGGACAGCACTGGAGGAGATAATGCTAAGTGAAATAAGTCAAGCAGAGAAAGACAATTATCATATGATTTCTCTCATCTATGGAACATAAGAACTAGGAGGATCGGTAGGGGAAGAAAGGGATAAAGAAAAGGGGGGTAATCAGAAGGGGGAATGAAACATGAGAGACTATGGACTATGAGAAACAAACTGAAGACTTCAGAGGGGAGGGGGTGGGGGAATGGGATAGACTGGTGATGGGTAGTAAGGAGGGCACGTATTGCATGGTGCACTGGGTGTTATACGCAACTAATGAAGCATCAAACTTTACATCGGAATCTGGGGATGTACTGTATGGTGATTAACATAATATAATAAAATAAAATAAAATAAAAATAATCACACCCTCAACTTTTATAGTAATTTCTTTTTTGCATGTCTTGATAGTTTCATCACCAAAGTGTGCATCCCTAACTCTCTATGGTTGCAACAGCTTAAGTGGGAAAAGATGAAGGCCTGAAGTAAGGCAGCCCTAGCTCTCCTCCCAGGAACTTGATTGTGATTACCAAGTAGAGGATTATCAGGTCCCATTTCCTCCTGTCCCATCAACAAATTTAGTGGGCAGGAGGTTAAAATCATTGCCTATTTCAAGGTATCTTAGATAATTATTCTTATTGTCACTATTCCCCATTATCATAAAAACAAGACTTCAATACTTATGCTCACAAAACAACTCTGTCTTCTGTGTTTATGGCTGAAACCACTTTCTCTATCCTGTGTATTTATCATTAAACAATGTACCAGGAGTCCATTAGGAATGGGCTTCACACCCTTCCAGACATTCCATTCTACCACTGCCAATACCGACACTTTGAATGAAGAAGTTTATTATTATACCACAATGACAGCAGAGGTTATATTTGGGATGGGCTTTTGAGTAGATATCTAGTGTTTTTTACTTCTTGAATATCTTCTCCTTAAAACTTGTATTTTTTTGGATCTACCTTTCCCTCATTTCTTGTGGTGTCATTGAGGCTTTTTATCACTGTGTGTTTTATTCCTATTTCCTCTGTAGTCATGGGGTGACATTTGACCGTATTGGAAAATCATAATACTCATTCCGCTTGGCCACCATGGTTGGTTTTAAAAATGGGCTTGAAACCCAAACTGAGTCCATAGAATCTTTCTTCAGATTTGAAAATGGAGGCTGGGAGAAACAAGATTTTTTTTCCCTCGTCTAGGATCATAAACCTGCAGACCAGAATCTGCTGACATCCATCTTTCCCAGGCAGGTGGATGAAAATGTCTGAAGAATGAAGCCTGTACACACAGAAAAGCAGAGCCAAAAGATGGACTGAGTATCCTGATGAAAGAATTTTTTCTTACTAAATTGAGATAATGCCAGAGGTCAGGCCAACCTATGAATCACCTTGTATTTGTTAGAGATTGCTCTGTAACAAATTATGCCAAAACTCAGTAGCTTAAAACAACAGACATTTATTATCTCACATATTTAAAAAATATTTTATTTATTTATTTATTTATTTATTTATTTATTTATTTATTTAAGAGAAAGAGAGAGAATGAGCAAGGGGAGAGGGGTAGCGGGAGAGGGAGAAGCAAGCTCCCTGCTGAGCAGGGAGTCCTATGCCTGGCTCCATCCCAGGACCCTGAGATCATGACCTGAGTCGAAGGCAGATGCTCAACCGACTGAGCCACTCAGATGCCCCGATCTCACATATTTTCTAATAGGGACCTGGAAATGACTCAGCCGGGTGGTTCTGGCTCAGAATCTCTCAGGAGTTTGCAGGCAAGGTGTCAGCAGGGATTTCAGACCTCTAAAGACTTGACGGACTGGAGAATCCACTTCCATCACCGTTCACTCACATGGCTATTGGACTGGAGGCCTCAGCTCCTCACGGGGTGGACCTCTCTTCATAACACAGTAACTGGCTTCCTCCAGAGTGAGTAAACCAAAAGAGAGCAAGGAAGAAGCCATGGCACCTTTCATGACTTAACCTCTAAAGCCACAGGACTTATTTTTGCTTTATCTCATTTGTCAAAAGCAAGTCACTAAGTTTGCCCACATTCAAGAGGAAACTTCAACGTCGCTACGCAAGAAACTGATGACTCCCTCCCCAAGCTTGACAGAAGGTATGAGTTCCTATGAATGGTTGCTGGCTCAGATTGGTTACTTCTGCCTGCAAGTCTAGTGTGATGTATCTGCTCTTTGGAACCCAGGGCAAATTATAAACATTAACTTCATGGGCGTCTGGGAAGTACAAGTGTTTAGCTTTCTATGTTCTATAGTATAGGAGACAATCCAGAAGGATACTGGATTAGGTGTCAAGAGGGCAAGATGCCACATTGAAGTAATTCATGAATACAGGGGTGAAAGAAATCAATATTCAACGGCTTACAATGAAAAATATGTCTCTTGTCCCAGCAATTCTACTTGACTCCTTTAGTCTCATTTCTCAGAGTCGACAGCTGAAAATGTCTGTTTCTTCTGCCCTTGCATCCATCTTTCTACTTCTTACTTTTAAGTTTGCATATCATCTGCCAACATTGTGTTATGGTAAAGAAGACAGCTGGTTCGTTCTCCATTTCACTTACTCCACCTCACACGATTTGTACCACAAATTTTGCTTACATCAATAATCAGAGTTTACACTGTTATGACCATCAATTACTATTGACTGCTGAATTTAGGTTTCCTTTGTTGTTCAACTTATCCTGGAGTTAGCGATTTGATCTTTTTTCATTCACTTAGTTTTAAAATATATATATATATATATATTCAAAAATATATATATATATATTCAACATTCACATGTATACACACACATAACCTTATATCCATGATGTTTTAAGAGATTTCCCCACGAAAACTATTTCCTGGTATTCATATCTTTGCATGATACCCTTTTCTGTAATGTGGCTGGGACCTGGAAATTGCTTCTAATAAATGGAATGTGGCACAGGGGACAGGATGCATGTGATCATCGTGTGAACGTGATTGCATCAGAGTGTAGTTCCCATCTTGGCAGGGTCTGTCTCTCTCCCCACCACTGGCTTTGAAGAAGCAAGCAGGCGTGGCTCTATAGCTGCAAGGAAATGAATTCTGCAAATAACTTGAAGGAGCTTAGAGTTGATTCCTTCCCTATTTTAGCTTCCGGTGAGAACCCAGTCCTGGCTGATTCATTGATTATTGCCTTGTGAGACGGTGAACAGAGGACCCAGCTAAGCTGTGCCCAGAGTCCTGACCCACAGAACCTGTGAGATGATAAATGTGTGTTGTTTTAAGCCACTAAGTTTGTGGTAGCTGGTTTACAGCAGAGTGAACTACTGTAGCTTCCCATGAATTTTAAATTTGGGCAGTCACATTTGTTGTTGTTTCTAAAGAGTCTCTGCTTGTTGTCCTGCCCTCTCTCTGTTTTACAATAACATTCTGGGGTGTCTGCCTGGTTCAGTTGGTAGAGCATGTGACTCTCCGTCTTGAGGTCCTAAGTTTGAGCCTCAGGTTGGATGCAGAGCCTACTTAAAAAAAAAATTCTGTTTTTGTTTCGTGGATGTAATCTTTTTTTCCTTGTTATTTCCCCCCCATTCTCTATATTGTCTCTGTTTAACTCTGGCTTTCTTAGGTATGTATGTGTGTATTAATTTCCGGCTTTCCTAAGATAGTGGTGATTCTTAGTGCTGTGTTATATTTAAGAGCTCTAATTAAGCCAGTTGAGAAGATGTGTGTGCGGGAAGGTTGGTAAGCTGGTATCCTTCACTGCAAGCTAATCTGTGGTAAGGCAACTTTTTAATTGGGGAATCCCCAAATGTCAATATTTAACGATTTTTTCTCTGGGGGTACTAAGTTTCCCAAGAGAAAAACCCATTATACATTTTTTTGGAGGTGGGGAAGCTACTAGTCCTCTATGAGGGTGATAAAAAAGGCTGGGTGAGCTCTTTGCTCAGTACGAAGAGTTTCATTTATCAGCACCATGCTTCATTTCTGTCTTTATTTGGCCTGGTTGTCCTGAAATTCAAAGATTTTTGGGTTTAATTTTTCTTTCTTTTTCTTTCTTTCTTTCTTTCTTTCTTTCTTTCTTTCTTTCTTTCTTTCTTTCTTTCTTTCTAGAAATACTTAGTTCTTTGTAATCGGCTATTGATGGTAAAATAAAATTAATTTAAGCGGCACCTAATTTAAACACTTTAAATAGTTCACTGAAGGATAATCTCCAACACAGTATGTTAAGCTTAATTGTCAAAACTTTGGGTTTAATTTCTTGAAAGAATAAACTTTTTTCCGTGGTCAAGTTAGGTCAGACGAGGTTAAGGTTGCCTGGTCCTGGTGTTCTGGTTGTCTACTGTTGCATGAGAAACCGTTCCGAAACGGAGTAGCTTAATTTTTAATTCTTATTACTGTCTCTCATGGTCCTGTGAATTGACTGAACTCATCTGAGTGGCTCTTCTTGGGTAGAGGTTTCTCAAGCTGTTGCAGTCAGATAGCACCTGGGGCTGGGATCGCTGGAAGCTCAACAGGAAGAAATTCCCCAGATGACTCACCCCCAAGGCTGGTAGTCAATGCTGGCTACAGCTGGAAGCCGAGCTTCAAATACTGTCTTCATGTGTCTTAAGCTTCTGAGCCTAGTGGCTAGGTTTCAAAAGCAAGTGTTCCAAAAAAAGAAGGTAAAAACTCCCAGTTTCTTAAGGCTGGGCCTGAAAACCTATACAGTGTTGCTTCTATCCTATTTAATTGGTCGAAGGAGTCTAGACCTGCCCAGATTGAAGAAGGAGACCCCACCTCTTGAGAGAAGTGTCAGGTAATTTGTGGCCATCTGTAACCTACCACAAAGGACCTCACAGGCTGGGAGCAAGGATATGAGGGTTCAGCTGTTCTGTATACTGACTTTGACCCAGTTTCTTAGGGTCTGCTCGGCAGCTCGCTGTGACACCCATCTTATGCCGCACCTTGCCTCTGAGCCTCGATTCTCCTAGGATTTCTAAGTCAGTTTGAAGCTTCCATTATGCTGTCAATTCCACTCTCCCCTGTCTGCCTTCCATCTCCTAAAACATTTACTGAAATCGCTCAATTGCTAGCGTCTCTTTTCCTTATTCTTTGTCCTTGTATGTTCCTACCTTTTAAATTCTTTACTTTGACTTTTAGTGGAGTTCCACAAGAAAGAAACAATAAATCCATATGGTCTATTTATCTGAGTCCAACACAAATTTATACCCATTGTAACTTGATAGCAACTTGATTTCGTAGAGTGCTTTAAAATAGAAAAACGTGCACTTTTGCCGACATCATTGTATTTGAGCCTCATTAATTTTGAAAGAAACGCAGGACATATATAAATGATTTCCGTTTCAGAGGCGAACAAGCTGAAAGTGGGGACAAAATGATCTGGACAACATTGCATGAGTAATTTTCTCTATTTTAAATCTTTAAGGGAAATGTTCTGGAATTAAGCCTAAAGGTGACAAGGACATGTCAAAGAAAAGAAAACTTGTCTTTCTTTTTGAGGGAGATGACACAGTTCATGGAGTTTAGAAAAACTAGCGTTGGGTATTCAGGAGGGCACGTACCGCGGGGAGCGCTGGGTGTTACACAAACAATGAAGCATGGAACACGACATCAAAAACTAAGGATGTACTGTATGGTGACTAACGTGACATAATAATAAAAAATGCTATTATAACACACCCCTCCCCAGAAAAAAAAAAAAACAACAAAAAAACGAGCAACCGAGCAACCAGTTCGGAATCTGGGCTTTTTTTTTTTTCCTTATATATATATTTATATAAATGAGCAGTGTGGTCAGGCGGGTCAGAAACCTAACTTAGTAACAAACTAGGAACACTGATGACCCAGCTCAGCTTCCTATTCCGGGCCACACCGCGCGTTCTGTTCACTTGATCCACATGCCAGCAGGTGAGAATTGTTTCCCACATCCCTTTGCAGAAGCCCGTTTTGGCCATTCTTATGGTAGCGACTGAGTTTCAAAGAGGAAGCCCCTGTGACGTCTCCCAGGCACACCACAAAGGAAATATGAGTCATCAGAGAGTGGGTCTGGATCTGCGCCATGGTAACGCGACTCTTCCTGTAGAAGGTGCCGTGGGATGGGAGAAGTGGGTCCCCTCAGTTTGATGTCTTGTCTGAAATATGATCACCACGCTAATAAATTTAGTGCCACGCTCTTTACAGTGTGCTCATCCGACCCCCAGAATAAGGCAATAAACCATAATAAGGTCCACGATGCTTTCAATTATTAGACATTCATTTCTGCTCTACATTTTTCCTTTTCTGACAAAGTTTGGTTTTATTGATGTGCTTTCTGGAGGCACGGGAGAGGGTAGGGGTAGAAAAAAAAGTCTACTTTTCAGAAATCTGAGAAAATTATATGTCTATCCAAGTAAAACCTTGGCTCCCTAATGGGGGAATACATAACATTTCTGTCATTGTATCCGCAGTAAATACATAGGTCTATCATAACGAACAAAGCCTGCTTGGAGGCACTCCTCGGTCTTTTCAGAGCCATAGGCTAGTTTGTGTTCTCAACACCGTAATTAAGAGAAGCATTAAGCTTTTCTTTTAGTGGTTAGTAGTTAGGATATGCATAACCCCACCGCTCAGGCTTTTTTGAGAGCAGGAAGTCATCCAGAAAAGTTTATGGGACATGGCAGTGAGCCCCAGAGAGGGGCTGTGTTTGTAAAGAAAAAACAAGAAAAAGAATAGAAGTTGGTGTAAAAGAAGATAATGGTATTTAGTTTTCTTGTCCTGATACTTGACACTGAAAACTCACTCTTCCAGGTGTTCACAGCAAGGCTGGAAAGGTTAGTTTCTTCCTTGTTGGCCTCTCCCCCTATATTTTACAAAACATCTCAATTCTTCACTGCCTTTCCAGACACGCTGTCAGAACTGGAATGCCAGACTCATACCAAAATTTCACTTCTGATGCTCACCCAGGATTCAGAGCAAACTGGGCACTACTCGCAAAACAGAATTGAGGCCAGTAATTCCACTACTGGGTATTTACCCAAAGAAAACAAAAACACTGATTCAAAACGATAACACGCACCCCTATGTTTATCGCGGCCTTATTTACGATAGTCAAAATATGAAAGCCACCCAAGGGTCCACTGATAGATGAACGGAGAAAGATATGGTTATACATACAATGGAATACTTCTCAGCCATAAAAAAAGAATAAAATATTGCCATTTGCAACAATATGGATGGACCCACCGGACATTATGCTCAGTGAAATAAGAAAGACAATATCATATGATTTCACTTATATATGGAATTTAAAAAACAAAACAAGTAAAAAATGGAAACAGATTCATAAATACAGAAAACTGGTGGTGGCCAGAAGAGGGAGGTGAGGGGATGGGAGAAATAGGTGAAGGGGATTAAGAGGCACAAACTTCCAGTTATAAAATAAATTGGTCACGGAGATGAAAAGTACAGCATAGGGAATATAGTCAATAATATTGTAATAATGCTGTATGTTGACAGCGACTATGCTCATTGTGGTGAGCCCTGTATAATGTTTAGAACTGTTGAATCACTGTGTCGTACACCCAAACCTGATATAACATTGTATGTCAGCTGTTCTGTGGGGGAAAATGGAATTAAAGAGCCATTAATGTTGATGAAATGCTACATCAAAAAATCTTAATTCCAATTTCCTCCAGAAAGTGAAGATCCTCAAATATCCTTCTACTCCGAGATGCCGTCGTGTGATCTAATTAAAATTTCCCTATTCATTCTTACCTCTTACCAGTGACTCTATGTATTTTGAATGAGAGTCTTTGTCAGCCACAAAATGGCAATCTTAGTGAAAAGCAAAGTAGGATTATGGAAAAGAATCATGTCTCCTGGAGAAGACTATCAGGCTAGAATCACGCCAAATCTCTCCGTGATTTTCTCTTTCTAACTTTTGGTTGGCAGAGAATCTTTTTCCTGAAAGATTGGGGTAGGTGAGAATGGGTGAGAAGAGAAGGCTTAGGTGATAAGTAAAGACAGAAAATTTTGTTTTGTAAGTTTCTGGAAGGCTCTTAACGCAGGGAGAAAACTGGAATCAGTAAAAGAAGACTGTGGTGGAACGGAAATACACAAGTGGGGCTGAGCAATATCAAGCGATTTGTAGGGATCCTTCATTGTCCATTATATTGGAAACCTTCTTCATTATATTGGAAAGTGAGTGAACCATAGTAGAAATTGAAGAGTGTTGCTGGAAGCTTTATATGTGATGTCCCCAGTACAGAATTCATACTGTCATTGTCTGCCTTCCTCTCTAGATTCTTGGGGGTGAGGAATGGGTAAGGAAAGAGAGGGTTGTGTTGACACACTGAGTTACTGGAAGATGATCTTAAATGTGGTGCTTACTTCTTTGTTCCCCTGTGAAACACTCTGAAAAACAAAACAAAACAAAAAGCATATCCTGCATTTGTGCTATTTGCTCATGAGAACAAATGAAATCAGAGCTAAGTACTGACTAAAGAGTTCCTGGTTTGGGATCTTAATAATGGTCTTTAAATTGCTGTAATTCCCTTGTCTGTGCTACAAGGAAGAACTTATTCATCTAATTTCGCACTGGATCACGTATAGGATTTGTACAGACACTGAGTAAATTGCTAGACAGAGAGCACAACTGACCCTTCTTTCAAAGCTGTTATTATGAAAAATTGATGGTCAGACAAATCTATGCTTTTATGACCAAAATGGAGGGAAAGCCGCACATAAGTTTTCAACTACACATTCAGTGACTCAGTTCCGAACTGTGATTTGGGCAAAACAGATTCACACGTGCATGTGCATTCTCGATCGTGAAGTTAGATTTGCAAAGCAGAAAGTTCTAGCTTTGGGGGTGGGGTAGAGAAGAGTGGTGACAACGGGGCCTTGGCTTTGAGCTCTTGAAGGCCTCACACATGACCAGAGAGGCACAGGGCAGAACTCATGAGTATATGTTTATATAATCCCGTGGAGCTGGTTTTCTTTCGAAAGTTTCAGGACGTCTGACTGATTCACCTACTATGCTTCACCGGGAGCTAAAAAAGCCATATTCTCTAGACCTCCAAAATTGAGAGTGGATGAATCTAGCAATTGGTAGGTAACGTGATCTGCCTTTTGTAGCAAGCCAGAAGCCAGATGTCCCCTCCCCTTTGATCTGAATAACACTTTAGGCTGCAGACAATAAGATTGGTTTTAAATTTATTGTCTCTTTGATTTCTGCATCCTAATGCTTTTTAAATTCTTTACACAAGACAGGGCTATATATAGGCAACTGGGGTAGTTCAATGGAGGCCAAAAAAATGCCAGTAGCTTTTGAGAAGTGCTGGGCAGAGTCTTGGGCACATTTTTCTCAAGGAAAACAAAGACAACTTGGGGGCAGGAACTTTTTCTTTTCCAGTCCTTTTACTCCAAAATGAAGTTTCCCACTCCTGGTCCCGGGCAGATTTGTGAAAAAGATCCTTTCAGAACACCCTTCTTAGCAAAGCATTAAAGCAGAAAAATCTGGTTTGATGCAGGACCCTACATCAGACGGTCTTCCTTCTCCACACCCCGTAGAGCCTTCAGCCCCTTTAACGTTTTCTTCCTGTCCTTGAGGATGCAGCTTGCTCGCCTGGCAGCGGACTGGGGCCCAGAGTTTGCTTTCACCAGCCCTGTTGATGGTGGAGATGCAATGTCTGAATCCAACCTCACCCCGTGAGAAGCGTTAAATGGCATTTGGGAATGTTCTTCAATTAATACGAAGTGGACGATATTGACTGGACCCTCAATTGAATGGGTTAAAAACATGTGGTCTAGCTCCTGCCCTTCTGGGGATCAAATCATGCACAATTACCCCAAGAAGTCAGCCTGTTCTGGGCAGAACACTAGAAGGAAGGTAAGGAAAAGGGGTTCAAGTCTCAAAATGTTTTCATTGTACCCATGGGACCTTGAGTGAGTCATGGCTTCTCTTCATCTCCATTTTCTTTTCTGGAATCTTAGGCGAACTCATATTGACCTAGCCTTTTATTACACTGAAAACCCTTTCCATGGACAGAATCTTCTTTGAGCCCAATAATCACCCTGGGAGGTAGCCAGGCAGCACTGCACACATTTTAGGATGAGAGTTGAGCTAAGGGGTGAAGGCATTCCTGGAAGCCTCCTTACCAATCGGAGAAAAAGGTAAGCCTGTGAATGAGATCTCCCAACACCTTCTCCAGGGTTCTGGCTCCTTCATCAGCCCCACCCTGCCTCTCTGCCGGGGAGTGTGGAGACCAGAGCGAGTTCTTGTCTGTAAGAAGGCTTTGCAACACAGTGATTGATTAGCAAAATTCTGATCCTTCTCCCCAAGAATCCGCTGTAAACTCCCAGAAGAGGGGACGGGCGGTGAAACAGGCAGCAATGAGAAACCAGCAAAAGCTGCTTTGGTCTGCATTCAGTCCTGCTGCTCACCTTGGCAGCAGGCGCGGTCCCAAGCCCGCATCCCCCCTTTGTGGACACACCTCTAGCAGCTTTTCCGGCCCGTCTTTCGTCGGTTCCTCAGATATCAGGTATTAGGCCGTAAAGCACTTTTTATGTTATGGTTATGAAATATGAATGATGGCCCAGTGGAAGCTTTTAAGTCGGATGGGGATGGCTCCAGAGAGAGGCTTTTAGAAATCTGAAGGAGAGTCGGGAGTGGCTGTGAATTTGGGAGCAAAAGCAGATGCTCGCCGCACCGAGTAGCCAGGTGTCCTTGATACGATTCAGCAGTGGTCACAGAGTGCCATCCTACAAGTTTCAAAGAAATATGAAGGAAATAGAAGACCCTATGTATAGACCCCATTACGTTACAGACTAATTGGTAGCAAAAGCAGTTGTTTTATTTTTATTTATTTATTTATTTAAAAGATTTTATTTATTTATTTGACAGAGATAGAGACAGCCAGCGAGAGAGGGAACACAAGCAGGGGGAGTGGAAGAGGAAGAAGCAGGCTTATAGCGGAGGAGCCTGATGTGGGGCTCGATTCCATAACGCCAGGATCACTCCCTGAGCCGAAGGCAGACGCTTAGCCGCTGTGCCACCCAGGCGCCCCAAAAGCAGTTGTTTTAAATGGAGGTTTCTTAAAGTGACTCTCAGACTCGGGCCTACATGCCTCTTCTCTACACTTTCGTCCTCTTCCAAAAAACTTAGAATCCATCCTATCTGAACGGAGACTTCCAATGTGTTGAGCGAATGCCAAAGAGGTTCTTATTATGTGATCAAAATTACTCGGGATGGCCCGACAAAGAACCAAATAGGGGCTGTGGGATTTTATCCCAAAGGACCAGAACCTCTATTTATACTCCATTCTTGAGAATGAAGACGAGTTCTTTTTTTTTTTTTTAATGATTTTTTATTATATTATGTTAGTCACCATACAGTACATCCCCAGTTTCTGATGTAAAGTTCGATGATTCATTAGTTGTGTATAACACCCAGGGCACCATGCAATACGTGCCCTCCTTACTACCCATCACCAGCCTATCCCATTCCCCCACCCCCCTCCCCTCTGAGGCCCTCAGTTTGTTTCTCATAGTCCATAGTCTCTCATGTTTCATTCCCCCTTCTGATTACCCCCCCTTTCTTTATCCCTTTCTTCCCCTACCTATCATCCTAGTTCTTATGTTCCATAGATGAGAGAAATCATATGATAATTGTCTTTCTCTGCTTGACTTATTTCACTTAGCATTATCTCCTCCAGTGCCGTCCATGTTGCAGCAAATGTTGTGAAATCGTTCTTTTTGATGGCTGAGTAATATTCCATGTATATATGGACCACAGCTTCTTAATCCAGTCATCTGTTGAAGGGCATCTCGGCTCCTTCCATGATTTAGCTATTGTGGACAATGCTGCTATGAACATTGGGGTGCATATGGCCCTTCTCTTCACTACATCTGTATCTTTGGGGTAAACACCCAGTAGTGCGATGGCTGGGTCATAGGGTAGCTCAATTTTTAACTTTTTAAGGGACCTCCACACTGTTTTCCAGAGTGGCTGTACCAACTTGCATTCCCACCAACAATGTAGGAGGGATCCCCTTTCTCCACATCCTCTCCAACAATTGTTGTTTCTTGCCTTGTCTATTTTTGCCATTCTAACTGGTGTAAGGTGGTATCTCAGTGTGATTTTGATTTGAATTTCCCCGATGGCTAATGATTTTGAACATTTTTTCATGTGTCTGTTAGCCATTTGTATGAAGATGAGTTCTTGATTCAGACATGCAGGCTCTCTCTGTGGATCCCAGAGGCCACTGGGTGCTCTCAACTAGGAGGTCCAGGCTGCAGGTGACCCAGTGGTGCGGGCAGGGAAGTGGGGGGCCACATCTTGGGTTCTGCATGAGGGAGAGGGTACTGTTAGGAATTGAGATTTGTATTTGAGTCTGGCCTTTCCAATCCTAGAATCCAAATGCACATGACATTGTAAAGAAGCCTGGAAATTCCGCGGCTGTCCGTTGGGCCTCAACCAAACCAAATCATGAAGAAGGGAGCCAGGCGACCCCATTTCAATACAAGTTACCTTGGGTACCCAGCACGGGGATATTTAAACATGGCATTTAAAGTGTAAAGAATAATCCCGTCTTACGGTGGATAGCAACTTGTTCTTTCTAAAGCTACTATCTGACATCATTTGATCCCCATAACTTTGTGAGGTAGGGAGGTGAACGCACATTTGGCAGGTTGAGAAATCTCGATTAAAAGTTCCAGTGAACTTGTCTCAAGTCATAAAGCAGAATTGCGACAAGACTCCAGCCTCCTGATGCCTAACCTGGTGCCTTTAAAATTATTTATTTTTTGCCATGTAGTCTGATCGGCATTAAGTCTCCAAGGCTCCCTGGATTGGAATGAAATTGTGGTTCCTGTGTTTTGGTTCTTTTGAAGATCTTCTTTCTTCATCATGCTTTAACATACACGTACAGAAAAGTACACAGTCAAGTTGACTGAATTACTAGAAAACCAGGACTCTGGAACATTGTCAGCACTGTGGAGGCCTTTTGTGGGCACTGCCTGGGGCGGCTTCATGGGTGTGCTTAGGACCCCGTGCCTAGGAGGGCTCCACATTTGGTTTAATGTCCTGCTGTCACTGTTTTTGAAATTCTTAATAATCTGTGAATAAGGGACCCTGTATTTTAGTTTTGCCCCGGGCCTCTCTATGCGATCATGCCCCTTCCCAGGTAAGCATGACCCTAGCCGGTTTTACCATTGTCCTCCTCTCTACGGCGTTATCACCCCAGTGTGCATATATAAACACTACCGTCTATGTCACTCGTTTTTGAGCTTCATATACATGGAAGTATATGGCAGACTATTTTGAGTGCTTGGTTTTCTCGGTCTTGGTTGTGACACGTACCTGCATGGTCATTTGTAGCTCTCATTCAGTCTCCCTGCTGTGTAATATTCTAATATGGGAACAGAGGTCACAATTTCTTTATTTGGTCTACTCTTTTTTTTTTTTTAAAGATTTTATTTATTTACTTGACAGAGATAGAGACAGCCAGCGAGAGAGGGAACACAAGCAGGGGGAGTGGGAGAGGAAGAAGCAGGCTCATAGCAGAGGAGCCTGATGTGGGGCTCGATCCCATAACGCCGGGATCATGCCCTGAGCCGAAGGCAGACGCTTAACCGCTGTGCCACCCAGACACCCCTATTTGGTCTACTCTTGATGAAAATTTGAGTTGCTTCCCGTTCTGATGACCAAGAATAAGGCTGCTCCAAACATTGCTGGGTGTACATCTTTGTACAGAAGTGCTCGCACTTCTACACCTGATCTCAGCCAAAAGGCCAAGAGGTGATAAAAAGGGCAGGCACTTCTGCATAGGCTTCTTTTTCCGTAGTCAGTGGATTCACTTCCTTTACATGTTGAGACTTGCTTTATGGCCCAACACATGACAAAGTTCTGAAAATGTTTTGTACCTGCCTAAAGAGTTGTCAGGTGCTGTGTTCTAATATACATCACTTAGGTCTATTTCTTAACCATGTTATTCAAATCTATTTTCTTCTGTGTGTTCTAACAGTTATTCCTACAATANAGAGACAGCCAGCGAGAGAGGGAACACAAGCAGGGGGAGTGGGAGAGGAAGAAGCAGGCTCATAGCAGAGGAGCCTGATGTGGGGCTCGATCCCGTAACACCAGGATCACGCCCTGAGCTGAAGGCAGACGCCCAACCGCTGTGCCACCCAGGCGCCCCCACTTAGGTCTATTTCTTAACCATGTTATTCAAATCTATTTTCTTCTGTGTGTTCTAACAGTTATTCCTAAAATATTTGTCAATCTGTTTCTCTGTATGGTTCCCTATGTTATGAGGGAATAAAATTTCAAATTGTTTTATTTATTTATTTATTTATTTATTAGGTAAGTTATGCCTGTTCTCATCGGGAAGTGTCCCTTTGAACCCACGGTAATGTTTTTTGCCTTCAAGTATCTTTTAAACGATATTAACGTACCTACACAGATCTTAGGGCACGGCTTCTATTGACAAATTCACTTTTGTGTGTTGTTTGAACATTGAACAGTGCACGTCATGACCTCCTAGGAGTCACTGTTTTGTTTGAGCCATCAGCTGTCGGAGTAATGTTTGCTATTTTAGATGATATAGCTACACTTTTCCATCCTTTTCCTTTCACCCTTTTGGGATCCTTATATATCTTGTCAGTAGGTAAGGGTTTTTTTTTTTTTTTTTCTTTTTCTCAAGAAACACTCAGAATGTGTTTTTTAATTGGGGTTTTACTTTCAATGTAACGACTGAATTTCCTGTGTGGGTTTAAGTTTACCATTCTACTATAATGACCCTTTAGTTCGAATATCTTTTTTTCTCTGGATGCTTTTATTTTTGTCTGTCTTCCTTAAGTTTAATTATGATGCATTTAGGAGGGAATTGCTGTTCATTTAGAGTGTGGCTGTTTCTTACCACTTCTTGAATCTGTTGATTCATGTCTGTTTTTAGTTTTGGAAAATTCTGTCGCTACCTGTACTAATGCTTTATGACCTCTGTTCTCACTAGGTCGACTTTTCTTCCCTTCTCTTCAGTGTTTCATCTGTCTGAGTTTCATTTTGGATATTTTCTTCTGATTTGTCTTCGAGCTTACCAATTCTCTATTAAATTATTTCTAATGTGCGGTCGCATGCATCCATTGCAGTCTTAATTGTCATTCTTGTAGTTTTCAGTTCTAGAATTTTTCTTTCTCTCAAATCTGCTCTGTAATTTTTTTGCGTGATTTTCCTTTCTTTGCCAAAACTTCCAATCTTTTATTTTTACTCATTGAACATAGTAAGCTGATATTTCTGGTACCTGGAGCCTGTTTGCTTTTATTGAACATTGCCACCGCTGATTCTTTCGTGATGGTTGTCTTCTCATATGCTTTTTTGTCCTTGACCGTGTGACATTTTATTTGAAACATTGGTTTGTTTCTACAGAGCTAGGATGATATAATATTCCTCCAGAAAGAATGTGTGTGTGTATGTGTGTGTATGTGTCCAGAAAGAATGTTTGCTGTTGCTGAGAGCACTAGAGAGCTGATAACACCTTATCTTGGCCCTTTTAACATTTCAAGCAGGATCAGTCTTTATTGTGGAGATGTTCCACGTGTTCCGGGATGTTTAGTAGTATTTTGCACTGTTTCTACTAGAGAGCAAGAGTACCTCTCCCCACTTCTGATAGTAAAAAATGTCTTCAGGGGCGCCTGGGTGGCTCAGTTGGTTAAGGGTCTGCCTTATGCTCAGGTCATGATCCCAGGGTCCTGGGATCGAGTCCTGCACCATGTTCCCTGCTCAGCGGGGAGCCTGCTTCTCCCTCTCCCCTTGCTCCTCCCCCCTGCTCATGCTTTCTCTCTCTCTTTCTACTAAATAAATAAAATCTTTAAAAAAATGTTTTCAGATATTGTCAAATGCCCCTTGGTACTTGAGAACCCCTGTCTTAACTCCAAAACAAGGGGATTTTAGTCAGCTTTTAACATTGTGGGTCTTTTTTTTTTTAAGATTTTATTTGTTTATTTGACAGAGAGAGAGACAGCCAGCGAGAGAAGGAACACAGCAGGGGGAGTGGGAGAGGAAGAAGCAGGCCCCCAGCAGAGGAGCCTGATGTGGGGCTTGATCCCAGGACTCTGGGATCATGCCCTGAGCCAAAGGCAGACGCTTAACGACTGAGCCACCCAGGAACCCCTAATATTGTGGGTCCTAACTTTCACTTCTGTCCCCCTAGGACAACAAGGCTGCCCAAAGCCTAGCCTAGCCTTTCGGTTATCTCCTACAGAATCCCCAGGTGGAAACCAACACCAAATACCATGTATATCTCTCTGGTTTTTTATTTCCTCTCAAATCTTATTCAGTAATTTTTACTTTGTAAGGACTTTTCCAGTCTTTCAGGTGTATTAAAAATATTAATCCTGCTTTCCTAGTTGTCCACAGTGAACACTAGATCCAACATTTGACATAGAGATGTACATGTACACACATTCCTGCTGCTTGGAGGGCACCCTGTCGTGTCCTATGACTTATCTCCAACTGTGGGTATAGGAATTCTATTTATACTGCCTGCTTCTCCCATGGGCCATTCTACCATGTGGTAGAGGCTCTCTCTTTTCCTTTGCCATGCCAGGTTCCTTTTTGCTATTACAACATTCTTCAAGATAAATGTCTACCGAACAGTCTTCAACTTTAAACTTCAATGACCCAAGCTCAGATATTAATATGTACTCACTGCAAATGCCCATCCATTTTCATTCGTGGTATGTTTCCTGCTTGTATATTGTATAAGATAAGGGATGATTTCTATAATAGCTGCTCACAGAGAAATCAGGAGTCCTAAAAATCCTTTAATCCAAACGGTTATGGAAATTGAAGTGTATTAAGCCTTTGTAAGTAATATATTGTCATGGGATACCTGGAACTGAAAGAATATGCCACCTCTAAGAGCCAGAATGAACCAACTCACATGCCAGCCAGGTAATAAAGTGATAAAGCTTGGATTCAGGAGATGGACAACCCTTTCCCATGGTGACCGAGAGGGGATGGTCTCGAGCAATACTGACTGATCCTGTATGAGAGAAAGAAATGATGCTTATTGTTTTGTATTAGGAATTTTTGCATTATTTCATTTTTTACCCTTGATAACGTTATACAATATTTGAGATCTTTTTTATCTCCATTTTAATGAGGAATCGGAGGTTTAGCGTCCTGTAACTTGCTTCAAGTCACCAGTGTAGTAAGTGGCCAAGATGAGATATAAGATTGGCTCTAACCTCTAGGTCCATAACTTCTTTTTTCATACATTTTGCTGTCCCTACAGTTCTCTTAGGGTCATGACTTCTCATTTGAGGGCATGTATTTAAAATGTGTATTTCAGAAGACCATCTTTCTCTAAGTTACCATCAAGACTTAGGTGGGAATCCAGTGAGAAGAGGGAGTCATGTGAGAAAGGGCCTCTTTGAAGAGCTGTGAGGTGGTCACTGGGAGAGCATGTGGGGTCAGTGTTCTCTTACCTGTCACACAAAACCAGAAATAGAAGCTAAAGAACAGAGGTGCATCATTTTCTAGATTAGCACCCTCTCTCCACCTCTTAGCCCCACATTCTTCTTTTGTGGAATAAATCCCCCTAAATGCAATAGTTTCTCAAAAATGGCCAAACCATTCTGGTCTCAGGATCGAGAATGGAAATCTTGGAAGATCAGGGAAAGTATTGGACAACTTGGTGACTCTTGATGTCTTCTATAACTTGAAGTATGAGTGAGGGCATTTTCTTTCTTGAAGGAATTTTCTCTTTGACTTCTATTTCTGGCCAGCATGAGAAAACTGAGAACAACTATCTATTCATTTGTGGTTCTTTCACTAACAATAAAATACTCTCCCAACAGAAGGATTTAATTTCAGCAGCAAATAACTTCAAAATGACTCTAAATGAGGTCCAAATGGGTCTCAATTTGGCCTCATATCAAGTAATGGACATACTACAATATTGATAGAAGACTGTGGGAAATTCTAGCACCACACGATCCAGTTTTGTTTAAACATTATTTCTGTTGATAGGATATTGTTTTACCTTGTCAGACATATTTCCAGATTGATTCATTATGAGGTTACTAGAGGATAACTACTCAGATTAGGCGGCAACTTCTCTTTGTCTCACCTTACTCCTCATTTGGTTCTCACCAATTCCTATTCATTTTTTGCCTTGTGTTATATACTTTACTTCATCTCATCTACAGAAAGAAAATTCTGGAAGGTGCATATTAGCTGGGTTCTTTGAAGAAGACACACACACACACACACACACACACACACGGCTCCATGCTGTTAGTTTCTTTGGCTTTTACAGAAGTGTTGGTGGCTGCAATACTCTTGGGCTAGATATTTCATAAAAAACTATGCTAAGTTTTGAATAGGTAGTATTGCATGAAAAAGAAGGATGTTAGAAGGACAGTGCTTTTACCATATCTCAAAAATAAGATTATAAGACCACCAATGTGTTAAGGCCTTATAATCTTTGTCTATCTATTCCCATTTCTCCTGAATCAGTTAATTCTATTTCTGTGATCTTAGAAATAAGATAGTGGCTGAGAGTGCTTCTTTGGAGTATTTGAATTTTGGTTTCTCCACGTACCAATTGCACGGGAAAGTTATTAACTTCTCTAGGCGTTATCTTCTTATCTACAAAATGGGATAGTAGTCATCTTTACCTCATATTAATTATTATTATGAGGATTAAACAAAGTAAAGCATATAAAATGCTTAATGTAGCACCTGGCATATAGAAAGCCCTTAATGCATACATACTTTACTTTTTTTTTACTATGGTAAAATATACATAAAGTTTACCATTTTAACTACTCTTAAGTGTACAGTTCTGTACATTAAATACATTCCCATTATTGTGCGATCGTCATCACCGTTCATCTCCAGAATGTTTCCAGCTTCCCAAATTATTTTTATTTTTATTTTTTTTTAAAAGATTTTATTTATTTATTCGACAGAGATAGAGACAGCCAGCGAGAGAGGGAACACAAGCAGGGGGAATGGGAGAGGAAGAAGCAGGCTCATAGCGGAGGAGCCTGATGTGGGGCTTGATCCCATAACGCCGGGATCACGCCCTGAGCCGAAGGCAGCCGCTTAACTGCTGTGCCACCCAGGCGCCCCCAGCTTCCCAAATTAAAACTCCATACTCATTGAACAACTCCATTCCCTCTTCCTCCTAGCTCCTGGAGACCCTCATTCTACTTTCTATCTCTGTGAATTTGACTTGGATATGAATTTCATGTAGGTGGAATCAAACAATATTCGTTTTTTTGTGACTGGGTCATTTCACAGAGTATCATGTCTTCAAGATTCACGCGGCATGTAGCATGGGTCAGAATTGCCTTCCTATTTAAGACTGAATAATATTCCATTGTATTAATACCTACACAGTATTGGAATAGTCAAAGTTTCATTCTAGCCACCGAAAAATGTGATTTCATTTACTTACTGGCCAAGGCACAGCTTCAGTGGGGATCAGCATCACTCCCAGTCATATAATAAGAAATGCAGGCTTGGGGCGCCTGGGTGGCTCAGTCGTTAAGCGTCTGCCTTCGGCTCTGGGAGTGATCCCGGCGTTCCGGGATCGAGCCCCACATCAGGCTCCTCTGCTGGAAGCCTGCTTCTTCCTCTCCCACTCCCCCTGCTTGTGTTCCCTCTCTCGCTGGCTGTCTCTATCTCTGTCAAATAAATAAATAAAATCTTAAAAAAAAAAAAAAGAAAAGAAATGCAGGCTTATGACTGAGGAGTAAAATTCTAAGGTCACCTTTAAGTTCTTTTCTCCACCAGTGTTTATAAAGTCTCAGTTAGGACAGACCTCACTTTCTTCAAGGTAAAGAATGCCTATACCTAGAGGAAGAAGGCAAATATTTCTGTGCTCAGATATGCAGGTAGAGGGAAAAGATTTGGAAGAAAGAAGTAGGGAAAATTTTGAAAAAAAAATCTGATATTTAGTTTTAGAACAAAAATAAGAACAAGAGAAGGAAGAGGAAGACCAGATAGAAAGAACAGGGCAAGCTACTTGGACAGATTATCCAAAGATGGTTGTACAATATATCTCCCATCTCACATTTGCTTCTCACAATGTGGTGTTTACATTCCTCCATCAAGAGGTGGGGTCTATTTCCCTACCCCCTCAATCTGGGCAGACCTTTGTAAATGCCTCATCCAGTAGACTAGGATGAAGGTGACTGGATGTGACGTCTGAGCTTTGGTCAAAGCTCAAGCAGCCCTATAGAGAGACACTGAGTCTCCCAGCCTAGAGCCAGCACCAACCTGCCAGCCAAGTGAGTCAGCCATCTTGGAAGTGCATGTTCCAGCCCCGCTAAAGCTTTCCAGTTTTCAGAGGACTGAGGACCCAGCAGACATAGTACTACAACCTTATGAGACTCCAAAGTGAGAACCACCCAGTTGAGTTATTTCCAAAATAACAAAAACCATGAAAAATGAGAAGTGATTATTGTTGACTTAATCCACTCTTTGGGGGCATTTTTAATGCATCAATTGATAAATTGATAAATTGTATCTTTACCTTTAGTTACCATTCATTATCACACAATGGTGGCCATGAGGTAGCTCTACTTTGAGAAGACTTAAAGGCATCCAAGGCGATGCAGGCGTCCAGTGCAGACAGGGCCAGTGCAGGCCAACTGTCAAGTCTTTTATTTCCATGAATACATCATAGGCAGGTAACAGTGGGCAGCCAGAGTCTGAAGTGGAATATTTAGCCTCAGGAATTTATGGCCTGTTAGCTGGGTCATCAGCATACATGGTCGATTTAAAGAATAGGCAAAAAAGTATACTTATAAATTCAACAGCTGTCGCTCAGCAAGGGAGAATAAATGTTGATTAAACCCGAGAGGAGATTCTTCCTAAGGTGGACACATATTTTGCCTAGGTTCCTTGATACTCAGGCCTCTGCCTCTGCCCTGTGTTCTAATTCAGAACACAACTTTATTTTTAATTTTTAAAAAAGATTTATTTATTTTAGAGAGAGCAGGGGGAGGGGCAGAGGGGGAGAGAGAGAGAATCCCAAGTAGACTGCCTGCTGAGCTCAGAGCCTGACACGGAGCTCAATCCCACAGCCCTGAGATCATGACCTGAGCTGAAATCAAGAATTGGACACTTACCTGACTGAGCCACCCAGGCGCCCCCAGAACACAACTTTAATAATGGTTTCTACAAACCTTTAGGAGTGTTTGGACCCTTTCTTTCAAACAACAGTTCTAGACTATTTCTCCATAATGGTGTACAGATATCCCCCATTTTCTGAAAGTTCCTGTTACTTCCCTCTGCTTTTCACAAAAGACCTACATTAGTACTTGTTTTTGCTTCAGAAGAAATCTGAAGATGTCCGCTTTTATTAAAAAAAGAAAAAGGCAAAAAGCAAAAATGGCATTTAGCATTTGCTTTGCAGTGAGTCCTACAGAGGCTGCAGGCACACAGGCGAGCCAGAGGGGCCCCGCCAAGCTCCTCCTCCAGAAACTACACTCAGCATCCAGCATCAAGACCTTACAGCTTCGAACCGTGTTTACAAGCGTCTGTGCTTTTATCTTAATTTATTTTGTGCATCCGTTAGCAAGATGTGTCCTGAGGTATCAGAAAAGTCTAAGGTTATTTTTGGGGTCTGGGAATGCTCAAATAGTTTTAATGGTAATCGCTTCTCTGTGTTACGCCATTTGGCCTAGAAAAAGTTTCAGGAGCGTACTTTATTGTCAGATAGCAGGAGGACCTGCGTTGTGAAGAGAACAGTTTAACGTGATGAATGAGTTCAGCAGTGGGAAGGGCTTCGGCCTTGGGGTCAAGAGATTCGGATTCTAGTCTTAATGTGTTCACTAACTGTGATTTTCGGCAAGTCCCTTGGACTTCAGTTGTTTTTACTCTGTGAAATAGGAGATTTTATCCGATGTCTGAAGATTTTTGCAACTCCATGACTCTAGGATTTAGAAGATTCCCCAGTGATGAAATGTCTCCCCAGATAGTAACCGTGTCTGTTCATTAAATGTATCTGTATAAATTAGGGCATATTTCACCAACTTCTAGACGTTAAGAGTGCATGGCATTCAGGAACACAGAGTAAATAAAATTAAAAACACACAAACACAGTTTCATTGAAATGGAAGAGTGTTTTGCTGAAAGTCTTTTGGTTCTTGTCATAAATACTTGCATGTGTCCTATCATTGCTTGGAAAGAATTTGTACCTTGTGCTTAGTGCTAGAACACAATACAGTTATATTTCTGTTCGGTTTCCCTGGTATGTTGTTTACTAACCCACAGCTTGAAGTCATCGATACTTGTGGTTCTGTCCATGTGCCCCCACCTTGGGCAATTTATCTTCAGGCAGTGTTGTTTCGGTCAGCCTAGCTGAGCCAATCCTGGCTGGGCTTGTCTGCTTTGTGTTAGCTTGAACACCTAGCCAGATTGCCCACTGTTGGTGGCATGGAAAGGGGAGAAAGAAGGAAACAGGATGGACTTACCAAGACCCAGCTCTTGCAGCTCAGTAATAACACTGCATGTGAGCAGTAAGGAACGTTACAGATGACTGGTACTCTCCACATGAAAGCGCTGTCGGGAGATGGTCCTGAATGTCTTCTGAAAACAAATCTGCACCACACACCAGCGGACATGAAACCAAAATTTATTAAAATATTCTCATCATATTTACAATTGGAAGCCATGAGTGCAGTTTTCTGCAAATTCCAAAAAATAGAGTTCTATCTCTTAAAACAAATTAACAGAAGTATCAACAGATTAGGATAAATATAATCTATCACAGAGATAGAATTCTTTGAATAGACAATCTATAATTTCTAACCAATATATTATGTACAAAAATACACTTGATGTGGTGACCAAATAGTGTCAAGGAGGAAAAAAAAATATATATATATAGACACGCACATATATTTTCATTATGTACAAGTCAATATCGGTTCCTTCACCCTTTCTTTTTAAAAATAAATACTTCAGTTGGTTGCAAATGACCTTTACAAACCCAACTAATGAGCATTTCTTAGCTTTGACAAAATTAAATATGCAAACAAATTAGAAATACATATTTTTAAAAATGTAAAGGGAAAAAATACCTGAATCCAATTAGCTTATATTTAAAAAATGTCCAAGAGCATGTAATGTAAGGTTTCATGTCTTTAAAGTGCCTTCTCATTTCTCAAACTGCCTTTATTATTGCTGAAAATCCTTTAAGATTACATCTACAGATTAACTTAACATTTAATTTAACAGAAAAGCCAAGATTTTTCTAGGTCCAACGATTGACTACTTAGGACATGCTTACACTTTCTTTTTAAGCACTTTCAAGAGTGTAACAGTTACTGTTGATCTGAAAATAACCACAAACTGTCAACATCCTGATCCAGATTCGTGTAGATGTTTGAATAGTGAGTAGTAGTAAGAATGGGGTAGCAGTAAAAAGCCTGTGATTCAAACTGTTTGTACAGAATTAAGTCAATTTGTCCTGCAGCACAGAAAAGTTCTTTCAGGTTCAAAACTTCAGTCTTATGCATCCTAGATGGTGAGACCTGGACTGATTTATAATTTAACAAAGGATGGTCCCTCATTAGACAGGTTTAAAGTATAATCTATGAGAAATTGAAAAGGCCTATTACCCTCCCTTCGATCTTCTTAAAATAAAGTAGACTACGATGAAAAAAGAAATGTATTTTCCATCTCTTTTATGGATTTTCCCCTCTTTGCCTAAGTGATGAGGTGATGCTGACATTAACAGGAGGCAGTCACAGTGCTGGGTCTCACTTGGTGACAGCAGAGCAACCTGTCCAAAGGGCTGGGGAATGCCGCATCAGGCTTGGAGGGAGGGAGGGAAGGAGAGGGTGAGAAAGCCTGGGTCCTGGGGAAACCGTAAAGGTAAAATGAGGGAAAAAGCTGTGGGCTGTGAAGGAAGGGGAGGCTGAAGCACAGGTATTGAAGCGAGTGGAGCGAAATGAGGCTAGGTGCCAAAATGACTTTTGGACAGCCATAGAGAAAACAGGAAGACGCATGCGCAACCAGCACCAGGGCCATGAATCTGAACACAGGCCAGTTTCATTAGGGTACCTGCTTTTCCAGAATGTTGTCAGGCACTCACCAGTACAAGATACTGACCACTCACTCCCATTTGCCTGATGAGATTCCTGGAGCTGCCACTGAAAGGCTGCCCATGATATAGGCACGGCTAAAATCACCAGCCCCCTAACAGTGCATTATATCAGCACAACATTGCACCCTGGCCTCTGTGTTCAAATATTCCCTCTCCCCGTCTCCTGCTCTTCTCCCACATCCCATCGCTTACTCTCTCAACACCCTATGGAGACATCACCGCATGGATCAAAAATGCATTTTAGGAGGAAGGTCTGGGATCCAGGGTGTCACTGAGAAAATTAAGCCCTAAAGGACTTGAAGTAATTTACATTTGTTAGGCCTGATTCCTATTAGGATGCTGACTGATTTCACTTAGGTTCTGGGCACACAGCTCAATGCTGATTTTCCAGGCCAAAGCACGATCCCCTAAATCAAAGTCCAGGGGCACCCTGCTTCCCACGCTAGTCTAAATTAAAGCTCAATGACAGGAAAAAACTATGATGAATCGATGACATGTTTTCTCTAAAAAAAATTGTTCAATTTCAAATTTTATGTTTCTGCCTTTTTAGGAGTATTTTAGATTTCTTCTTTAAAGGGAAGTCCTTTTTTCTTAATGTTGATATTCTTTGAAGATTATACTTTACTAAGAGTCGGGTCATATTATTTGTGTCTTGAGAAATTGAAGCATTACAGAATTGTAAAATTAATGATTTGGGATAGACCTATCCTTTTGGTGGACCCCCAAATCCTATGTCACTCTGGACAGACGGAGTTGTACTCCTTTCCCCTCACTCACAGATTTGTGTCCAAAGGAAATGGATGTCTCTGGAGGATTTGAAAGAGTGCAGTCCCAGTGGGGCTGAAACCACTTTATGCACTGGGGGTCAGATATGAAAAAGTAAGATTATACCTAGAGACAAGTTGCCAAGAAGAAAGGAGAAAGAATGAGTTACTATAGTTTACTCAAACCTATCTAAGATGTAAAGATTTATAATCTCCTTCTAGTCTCTTATTGGGAAGCGTAGTATAAATTTTGTATGCTATCTACCCATCTTTATGCTTCTCATAAACCTGGCATTCAAAATCCATCCCAAGAGTTCCCAGAGTTCTTCATTCCTGAACACAATTATTGTCCACGCCATGGGGAGGTAGAGAGTAATTTCCCTGTTTATTCCGATGTCTATGGGACTAGCCTTTCATTTTGGAGAGCTGGCCCAGATGAATAAATGAAAATACATTTGTTACATGAGACAAGAATAGAAGCAAGCTCTGGAAGAGGACACTGAAGGGAAGGAAGTACAATTTTGCCTGGTTGACAAACCATGGTGAATGCATGCCTACGAATGAATGCAGGCTAAGTATAAGATAACATATTGGGGGCTCCCACTATATATGGGGAGAAATACTCCTTCTCCTGTAAGATCTCCTTACAGTTTCAAAGAGACACAGCCCCTTGGTGTCTGCACAGGTAGAATTTAGGGAAATGCTCAGCCTACAAAATAGCCTAAATATAGCAGAAGTGGTTTACTCCATGGAGAAGAATTACAAATTCTTGGGAGGTGAATTTCTGCTGGAAACTATGGGCTCATTTGCATTTTGCTAGCCCAATGCTATCAAATTTCACTCAAAGCATAAAAAAATAGCTCCCAGAAGTTTTTGGATTAGCTTTCAGAAAAGGAGGCAGACTGGTGTTTCTTAGTACATTTGAGAGAAGATTAAAAAACAGAAAATTATATAAGCATGGATGGAATGCAGAAGGATAAATTAATGGCATTAACTACCACTTTCCTATTAAAAAAAAGAGATTAAGTTGGTCTTCCTCAGATCATAGTATGCAGCCAAAATTTTTGAACAAGTACTTCATAGATGTAATAGGCAATAAATTCCAGAGTTCATTTCAGCTCCTGACTGAAGTGAACCATCACACCAGAGAAGAGAAGATGAAAAGGAACAGGTTTTTTTTGTGTTACTGGCTATCACTAGGCTGGTTGAGTGAGGGGCTGGAGTGGAGTGTGCGGGGGGCGGGGGGTGGCGGGGAGGTGAACCTAGTAAGCTCTCCTTGAGGACAGCTGGCCTGAATGAGGCTTGATTTGCTTCCTTAACATCTCTGTTGGTAGAAGCTGCATGAGGGCTTGAAGAGACAGAGTTAGATAGCTGCCATTTTAATATCTTCACGTTTCCAATTAAGTTGTTAACTACTCAAATTTCCCAAAGGCTAGGTTTACAGCACAGCATTGATTAAGAGTTTTGGCACAACTAAGGCTACTGAATTGGCTTCAACCCTGCATGTTAAAATGCTCTTGAATTCACTCCTTCCCAGCACAGAGTCTATTTGGGAGGGTTGTAGATTGCCCACTCCTTGGAAGGGGAAATGAAGAATTGTGAAACTAGAATTCAGTGCTCTAACAAGGTGTTAACAACTGATGGGTGTGTAGAAATGAGACAAAGTGGGCCCCGTGGTCACATACAGCTGTAAGAGCCTAGTGATGCCTGGATTCAATTGCTAATGGGGTTATAAGCACTGTGATGTGGGCTTGCTGCAGCCAGCCATGCTGAGGCCAGTTTCTGAAGGTGCTTTTCTTTTAGTGACTTTTTTGTACCAATAAGAGGGAAGGTTCCAAGCAGCTGGATTGTTTTTCTCTATAGCTGGAAGATGGAAACATATCCAACAAGTTGCTTGCATTTTGGCAAGGCTAAAAACGATTCATACTTTTCAAATATTAATACTATTAGGTTGGCCGCATAGCCTTGTTTCTCTTGTGGTGCCAATTTCTTCATAATGACAAAATAGCTGACATGAATGAAAGTTCGTTACTTCATTCAGTCCACTTTCTTCAGCTGAATTGTTCCTAAAGGTACAATAGCCAATATATGAAACGTGGTTTGGATGGCCTTCCAGATGTTCCACACATTTATCAACTGCTCTTAAGAGAATGCAGAGTAAGGATGGTGTAATGGTCTGGCCACTTCTTCCACTATATCACAACACTTTTCCTTGTATGTGGCTTTTTAAAAAGTACACTATTGAGGGCAATCCTCAACTCTTTCAAATCCACACTCTAAACACTGCCTGGTTGAGGTTAAAGTTGCAAACAGGCCACAGACAGCTCTTACTTTGTCCGTGTTCATCAGCTTGCACAGCTGTTCCAATTTTTCTGTGCTCAGGATTTCCACAACATTGGATTTCACAGTATGGCCATGTTTTGTGTGGTTTAGAAACTCATGAACTAATTTGTGAATTACCAAATCTGATGCTTTTTCTTTCCCTTCCAGCTTTTGGTCACCCCCCCCCCATTAGAACAGGCAGAATCAAAGAAAATTATGCACAAATCTAAACTACTTTATAAAATGATATATTTGATATTTGGACCAGATATTTTCGGGGAAAAAAGCTATGTATTTTGGACTTCTTTCTTCTCCCTGACACAGAAAGCCCCAAGTCGGTTTTATCTTTATTTGGGGAGGGGAGAGTACTATAAAATAAGCAATTTAGGATGTCAGGGAATGAAGAAGTTTCCCTGTTAAGGTTACAGCCTGGTTACTGGGAAAGAGCCCGCAAGTCTGCATTGCTGATTCCCTTGATACTTGCACTAGGCACTGTCCTAGGCTATCTACTGCATGCAATGCTGTGTGCAGTGATCTGTGTCCATGATGTCAGGCAAGGGAGAAGCAGAAACAGAAATGAGAAAATATAACATTCAAGAGAGCAAGAATATAATTAAAATGAAAATGCCCCTGTTGCACACAGTGTAACCTACAGAGAGATGCACAATCCCAGGCCAACAGGCAAATCTTTACCAAAAATAACACGACTCTTCTGCTACATCCAAACCTGGTCCTTGGAAGAACCGTAGCAAGGGTTTCCAATACCACCACCAGAGTTTCATTCCTTCCTTCAGTTTTTCCAGTTTTTCCACCAGCAGCATATAAGCTGTTCATTTAGGAAATGCCTTTCCTTATGGTTCTTAAGAAAAAAAGAGGTGCCTAAGGGGGGGCTCAGTAGCTTACTGCAGGGTAAGGGGGTCCAAGACTAGCACCCAATCTGGCAATTGATTCCTTAACCACACTGCCAATTTGTTTTGGCTAGAACATTTAAAGATGTACTCACATGGCTGGGTTTCCTTGTGTTACTTCCCAGATTTCAGAAACTGTTTTTCCATTATTCCTAGGTATTTTTGGTGGGCATTTGAAGAAACACGTCAACTCAAGGATTCAAAAGGCAGCAGGTCCATCGTCACCATGATCGTCTATTTCTGCTCGGCTACACTTTTCCCTTTCCTGCCCCCCCCCCCGCCCCCACCGTTAAGCTGCCGTTTGTGTTAAAAACCATACAGCACACTTCCTTCTAACCTCATCTTTGACACCTCACAGGCCTGATGCTTCTTACCTAACATGTTTATATCATATTTTAGTGTAATATATGATACACTTGCATGCTTGATGATGATTGCAGGTTACTCGTGCAAGAATCCAAATTGCTATCCAATCAACTATGTCCTCAGATGTAATGACTTTTGACTAGCAAGAGACGATGTTGCTTCTAAATCAAGGTTTTTCAGAGTCTGACTAGTAAAGTTGGGTGTGAGCGTCTGGTTAAACACAGGGTAGCAATACTGGCCACTCTCCCTCTAGTTTGGGGAAGGCTGCTCTTAGAAAAGCCCCTCAAACCCTGCTTGCCTGAAATGCTCAAGCTGCGTGAGTGGTACCCTAACTACTTCCTCTCCATGAAAAGTTTAGAGACACCTGTTGCATTTACCATACTCTCAAGTGCATTTTAGAGGGATCATTTTAAGGGGTTCCAGGTTGTTTTAGATGGCCCACCTTGAACAAGCGCTTGCGAACTTTTACTGAGCATTGACTCACCTTAGAAATAAAGGCTGTGCCAACACTTCAGTGAATGTATTAACTCGGGAGGGGGCATCCAGATACACAACAAAATGGGTGCGAATAATGGAGATTCTGCCCTAGTGTCTTAATACACTTAATATATTTGACTAGTCTGATAAGATCACCAGGTTTCCCCAGCAGAGCAGGCAAAGTTTAGTCTTTAGAAATAGGCATTTTACTGCCAATTGCTAGTCTGTCCACGTGGATGGAATCCAACTTGGGCAGCGTTTGTCTACTTCTCACATTAAATATTGCTACTCATTCTTGTTCAGCACTGGTTCCCCGACAGCATGTTCTTGCAGGGTTATGTGGCCATAGTGACAGGCCTGTTTACTGTCAGTGATTTTCTAGTGAGCAACCTTAGAGACCTGAAGTGGACCAGTGACTCCACTGAAAGCCCGTGCTGCTCTTGCCCCTCAAGTCTGTGGGGACCAATGAGGATCTAGACATATGCTAATCTCACTAACTCAAAGTTGATCTCCCAGGAATGGACAAGACAGGCACGGACAAGACAGGCACTTTTCTTCTGCAAGGTAATACTAGAAGGAATGTCCCATAGCACAGGATGACTGCCAGCAGAATCTGTTTTAAACTGATGAATTTCTTAGGTTTTATTCACAGTTGAAAATGAAAAGAAACAATATAAGAAAGCAGTATGAATATCTTCTTGCTCTCAAGCAATTTCTTTTATAATGTTAGCTCCTTACCAGCTTTTTTGTTCTGCTGTCTCATCGCTTATTTTGAATTGGGGGGAAAAAAAAGACCCAACCATGCTACCATATTCCTTTCTTTTGAATTATTAGAGAAGGTGGTTAGCACCTGCACAAATATGGCTTCTGTGATTTGATTTGATCCTGATTGCATTACATTAGGATACAGTGCTGCTTTAATTAGCTGGCTCTATTCGGGAATCCCTAAGGGGGCTGATGATTGGCAGGCAGTCCTGGGGGGACACTCAGGTACCTGGCAAATTGAGAGGCTCTGGGAAGAGGCTGGGGCCAGGGGCAAGGCTGCACATGGCAGCCCAATCAGGAAGGGTTTTAAGGTTCTCACCCACCTCTACACTGTCGTCCACCAACTGGAGAAGGCTTGGACCTCTTTCCCTTCAAGGTCGAAAATGGATAGTCTTTGATCCTATTCTCAATTCACCCCCAGTCCTTTCTCTTTTCCTCTCACAAGACAGATTCGAAGAGAGGTGACTTAAGGAAAAAAATGTCGGGGGAGAGGTTCAAGGTGCTTTCCCTTGTGATTCAAGGGGCAGCGGTCATATGGACTCCCAGGGTCAGGAAAAGCTGCCCGCCCATGATATTCCACTCAAAGCTTAATATTAATGTAATCACCTTCTTTTCATTTTGATGTAAAGAACCTTTTTAATGCTCTTTATTTTTTCAACATCAAAGACTCCTGCTTCATCCTAGGTCACATGCCTGTCAGTCAAGGTCGTGATGGAAGGCTGCGAGTAGCATTTGCTCCCCTGTCTGGAAGTCTGGAAACTGCTTCTTGAGGTTGGTGAGAGTGGTACAGACACACACAGTCTCAGAACATGACGCAGGCCTCGGCTGAATGCCAACACGGCTTTACCCATTCATGGACAGTGTAAAGTGTGAAATGTGCTGTGACTGGGTCACTTGCCCAAGCAGGTACTTTGACCTCCACGCCTGTGCTGGCTTGGGTATCACTGTTTCTTCCAGGAATAAGGGTACGAATTTCTGCTGGGCAAGGAAACCACAATGAACTCACATAAAAACAAATGAATGGGTCTTGCTTAATAGCTGATGTCAACTCCCTGTACAGTAATTTCTTCTCCAGGATGAAGTTTATGGCTATTTAACTCCCTCTCTACCCATGTATAGTTCCATTTTCTGTCCTTTTCCATTATATGAACAACAACGACAACAAAATTACCATTTCTCTCATCTGGAAAATACATAGTCTTGGGTGTCTTAAAAAAATAGTTTGGGTAAGTTTCAACATTTTTGGTGAGAAAGATGCTGTAGGATCTGGCTGCAACAGGATCAAAATTAAGATCAATAGTCACACCAGCAGTGTGTAAAGATCAAAGCTCGAATCCTCTCAAGGCAATTGTCATAAAAGATCCTTCTCTTCTTCTGTCACAAGCTTGGATTAGAAAGTTTGAAATCTCCACTTTTAAAGACATTTGGAAAATCTTGGTATTTCTTCTGGTCTTGTAATGGTATGACTTTGGACCTCTACAAGAAACAATAATTAAATATTCCTGCAACGTTCCCTTAAACAGTTTCTCATTGCTCCTGTGGCTTAACAAGGGACTCCCTTAAGAAGGCACGGGGTGCTCACTGCAATGACCTCACAAAGAGATGAGCAAAACAAACGTTTGGCGATGTATCTTTCAGGAACTTCCTGCAGCACTAGTGTTGCAAAGGATGATGCAAGAAAATGCATCTTGCTGCCGTCATTCTCACATGGCTCTGTATTAGTTAGTGGTCACGCTGGCTTCCTTCTGACGCAGTCTTTCTTTCTGTTGTTTGAGGAAAAAATAGGAGTTTATTGTCATTCTTTTTTCTAAATTTTCATCTTTCTCAAACTTTGATAAATTTCTCGAAGTTTTGGTCTAGAGGGGCGCCTGGGTGGCTCAGTGGTTGAGCGTCTGCTTCGGCTCAGGGAGTGATCCCAGAGTCCTGGGATCGAGCCCCACATCAGGCTCCTCTGCTGGGAAGCCTGCTTATTCCTCTCCCACTCCCCCCGCCTGTGTTCCCCCTCTCGCTGGCTGTCTCTCTCTTTGTCAAATAAATAATAAATAAAATCTTAAAAAAAAAAAAAGTTTTGGTCTAGAATGATGAATAGAGTTGTACTCCATGTCCTAGAAATGAGAGTAACTCTATCCTTTCCTGAAATCCTGTCACCTGCTCCTCCAAAACTATTCCCCTTACTTTCCAAAAGCAAACAACGAATGACCAGCTAATCAATCAATGATACCCATCTAAAAGACTGACCTTTACCATGCGAGGCTGGTCTGTTCTCTTCCTCTGTGACAAAGGTCCTAACTTTGCAGCGTTACTCAAAGACGACTCCTACCCCCACGCTCAATCTATTAATGGAATTAGGGAATGCTTAAGAAATAGTTTCTGGGGAAGCTAGATAGGAAAAATCACTGTTTCCAAGCTGCATACATCTGCATATGGTCAAGATGGTGGAACTGAACAAAGCCTATGGAAAACGGAAGAGGAGCAGATTTAATCCATGCTCCATGGAGGAAACTCCCATTTTGCCATGAATGTTCTGCTCGGCTCTCCCTGAGCTTCCTGCCCCCAGGGCAGCCTTCTAAAGACAAATGACATGAAAGTGGGCTGGCAAGATATAAATACAGATAAGAATACAAAACGGAAACATGGATCCTCACCTAAAGTTTCTAGGACTTTAGAGAAATAAAATATTAAGTATAGCGAGAATGGGTGTATCTGCTCTTTGGGGGGGCAAATAAAAGGATAAAAAAGAAATGGAAGCGGTATACTTCCTTGCACGGAGAGGCCCCTTGTGAACAGATCCTCAGGTGCTTGTGATCTATGAGATGTGATACACTGAGTTACTAAAGTGGCCGACATATACACTCAAGCTGGTGATCTCTAAACACCCATCCCGAGTCTGGATCCCATCTCTGACTTGTGAATTTGAATCAGGAATCAGTTTATGAGCTCTTCCCGAATTCCCACCCAAATAAACAACAACGAAAGAAAAAACCCTAACAAGTTGAGGATGGCAACCGGGAGCTAGCTCACAGAAGAGGACACCTACAAAAAAATGCCACAGTAAACCCACCGTTCCCCTTTGTCTCCAGGGCTGAATTCATTCTGCACCCCTGGAAATAAGATTTGGCTGTACAAGTTAGGATAGGGGTCCAAATGAGGGGCTGGGGAAAGGCGTATAGGCTGACCAAGGAGGAAGACAAAAGTCAGAGTTGAACCCATTGCCACCAAAGATCATGTAAGTGAATGTACTGAATACACCACCAAAGGGGCACAGAGGATGTGTCCATTCAGGTAGGAGCTATGTGCACTAACTGCAGCTTTTCCTGCTCAAGCCGCAGGACGCCGACTTCCCCACGTCACATTCAACATTCATTTAGCTGCTGATGGGACTGTTATGAGTGAGAGACACCCTAACCAAGCAACAGAAAAAAATCTCACTTCACAACTTAAACTTCACTTAGATGGTCAAAAAGATTAAAGGAGCTGGCAAAGGGTCCTTGTAACTCAAAAGGATAAAAAGCAGCAGCTGTGGGACACCAGGGCACAGGGGGCGTAGGGTCTGCAAATTGACCTGAGAAGAATGATACTCCCACTTACCACTCACTGCTGTTCTCCAGGGCAGGGCCAACTAATGCTGCCAGAACTTGTAATAACAGGAAAAACAACTAACATTTTTAAGCTCTTATGATACACTAGACACTTTCTATGTCTCTCCATTTCCTCAAAATAATCCTAAAGTGAAGGTAGTAATATTTCTCTCTTTTCCAAAAAGAAGCAAAATAATTTCACAAAGGTTTTACAACTAGTAAGTGGCTAAGCTGGGATTTGAACCCCAACACCTTGGGCTCCTCACCATGTAGCTACTCTGACTATTGTCTCTAAGGTATTGGTAGAGCTTCACTGTGAACCTTCCCAAATGGGATTGTGGAGGACAACCTCCCCTCACAGCTGGGAAGACCGACTAGCCTCCAAGTTTCTAGCTCGCGGAGAGACGTCAGGGGACCCAAAGTCTGGGTCTGGTGTCTGCTACTCATTTGTGAAGTGATCCTAGGTAGGGTGTATCTTTCTGTATCTTGGTTTCCCCAATTATCTAAAGAGTATAACCTCAACCCCTTTCTTAAATGCTCAACTATTTTGGGAGAAAGGTGCTTGGAGATAAGGGGATGCCTGCCTGGGGTGTGGAAGGGTGCGACAAGGCAAGTGACTCAGTTTGCTTGATCAGGAAATGACCTGTGTTGGGTTTGCCGGGAGAACACGGGAAGTCGTGTTTTGTGCCTCACTCCCTTCTTACCTAGGCTACTCTGGGATGGGAACTGAGAATCTGGATACTACTCATTCCTCTCAGTTTCATCCTTTAAATTCAGACACACTCCCGGATGCACCTCAGTTATAATGAAAAATCTTGAGGTTATGTTGAAACATGAGTCTCACCAGACTAGCCGTGGGATTGATTTTCTTTGTCTCCACTTTCTTCTCTGATGTCAGCTTGCTGACTGATTCCTGAGCCATTTTCAACCTGAAATCAAAACAGGGAGTGGGGAAGGGAGGGGGGAGGGGGGGAGAGAGAGAGAGGCGCCAGGTTAAACAGTATCCAAATGCTTTTGAATTAACCAACTGGTAGTTTGGAAATATAAGGAATGGGTTCTCACTGCCTTTAAATGATCAAATTTGAACTCTAATCAGGTGTGAAGGCATGTTTTCTAGGTTATCAAAATTGAATTTCCTTCGCTGGCTGAGGGGCTTACCTAGATGACCTCAGGTGACAAATGCTGGAGCTTCTTCTAATCTATGGAATGCTAGGTGCGCTCACTTTACTCTCAGGGAACACTTCAAAGGCTCTCTGGCTTGTGATCCACTCAGCAGATAATACAGAGACAATTTTGCAAACTGAAGTTTTGAGGAAACATATGAAAACTACAAATATTAAAATATACCGATTCATATCAAGAAAGTGGAAAGACAACCCCCAAGATGGAAGACAATCTTTCTAAATCATATATTCAATATGGGACTTAAATTCAGAATATATGAAGAACTCTAGTAACTCAAATAAAAAGACAAACTACCCAATGAAAAAAATAGGCCAAAGATGACATATAAAAGGCTAATAAGCCCATGAAAAGATGCTCAACACCATTAGTCATCAGGGCAATGCTAATCAAAGCCACAACATAACACTTTACTAGGATGGCTGGAATGAAAAAGAAAGATAGTGACAAGTGTTGTCGGTACAGGTGTGGATGAAATTAGAACCCTCAGACATTGCTGAGGGGATCATAAAATGGTGTAGTCACCTTGGCAGTGTCTCAAAATGTTAAGCATAGGTATCATATGACCCAGCAATTCCATGACCAGGTGTATAAATATATATGCATATCCAAGAAAATGAAAATATATGTTCATATAAAAATTTTAATATGAATGTTTGTAGCAACATTATTCATAACTGCCAAGAGAAGAAACAACAGAAATGGATAAACAAAATGTGGTCTATCCACACAGTGGAATATTACTGGGCCACGAAAAAGAATGAAGTGCTGATGCATGCTACAGCATGGAAGAGCCTCGAAAATCCACATAAGATTGGATTTATAGGAAATGTCCAGAGTAGGCAAATCCATAGAGATTGAAACTAGATGAACAACCAGGGGTTGCGTTGGGGGAGGGGGGGAAGACTGCTAATGGGTAAAGGGGTTTCTCCTGGAATTAGGTAGAGGTGATGGTGGCACATCCTGGCGAATATACTACAAACCACTGAATTGCACTCTTTCAAAGGGTAAACTTCATAGTGTATGAATTATAGCATCATATTTGCACAGCCAATAATTAGACAATATCAACTCTTACTGAGGATACGGGGAAGTGGGAACCGCCAAACAGTTCATTGGGGAGGAGTGTAGATCCGCAGAGCTGGCTTTGGCAATATCAGGGGAAACAGAACACGTACGCCCTATGAGCCATCAGTTCCTCTTCCAGGGAGAAACCCAAAGAAACCTACGCATGTCGACACAGGGCTTTCTCTGGGGCAATACATGCAATAATGAAAAACTGGAAACAATCTAATGATTACGATCCTTAGAATAATGGATAGATGATAATAGCATATAATACCAGCTAACATTTATTGGGTGCTTACTCAGTGTCAGGTACTGTTCTACCTGCTTGATTGGAATTTAACCATTTAATTCTCACCTGGCCTGATGAGATGGAAATTTTCGATGTTGCTATTTTACAGGTCCTAACCGCCTTACAATGCTGCTTTATATACTATACTCATTTAATGGAAATTGTATAACTGTGAAAAGGTATGAACTAGATTTACAAACTCAACAATTACAGATGTCAGAAACATGGTACTGAGAGAGTGAAGAATTCTGCAGAGTGATACCCTTAAGAAGCCATCTAGCATGATGGTCAAGAGCTCGGGCTCCAGAGCCTGACGGATTTTATTGTTAAGACATTTCTTAGCCCCACCACTTATGGGCTGTGTGACCCTGGGCAAGTCACCTCTAATAATACTAGTGCTGCTCCACAAGGTCACTGGAACTTACTGGGACTGTCTCCAGTGCGGCTCAGGCACAGTGTAATCGCTCACTGTAGGTTTCCTACTGTTGTAACTGTGCACGTGGAACATATATCAATAGTAGTCACAGAACAATATTGTTCACGGACGTGCATGTGTGTGTATAAACACGCCTAGAAACACCTACTTATATCCATATAGAGACTGGAAAGACACTCACTAGTTTCATGATAGAGCTTATCACTAGAAAAATGGAAGAAGAGAATGGCATTGTGTCACAACTTTACTTTTATCTAAAATAAAAGTTTGTTTTTTTATTATAAAATTCATATGTAGCAAAATGTTAAAAGTTAATTCTAAGTGGTGGAAATATGGATGTGTTATATAATCCTTTGTATTTTTATTTTCAGTTTTTTTCCAAAAATACTTTTTAAGTATTAAATAAAGATCCAGCAACCCAGACATTTAAAAAAAACAAACATGCTTTTGCTTCAGGGTCTCAAATGAAAATCTTTTGCTCAATATCAATGGTATACTTGCTTAATATCGAAGAAGTAGGTGAGTGCCTTCCTTCTTCACTTAGCTAATTTTACACAATTTACTTAAAATACATGTTCAGCAATCCAATCTCCCTGCCCGCATGCACAAGTAAGTTACAATGAATTCAACATCCTGACTTGTGTATCAGAAAAGAAATAAAAATGAGACAAAGATGAGTAATGATTTCTATAACCTAAGAAATACATCTTCAGAGCTGCCTGGAGAATGGGTGCTTCTCAACACTGACATAAGTCTGAGTGTATACACCACTGAATGTTTCTAAACATTTCCGTTTACAGCAGTAACTATGATTATACCCACACAAGAAGAGAATGCACCCGAAGGATCAAATCCAGGTCAGACTACATCGGACCCTCTGACTATTTAAAGGATTTGCAAACCAAGATGAGGGCACTGCAGACAAGGTCACAGTTTGCAGAATCGCCTCTTCCTGGCTTCTTTCCAGCAAGATGTGTTTTCAAAGAGCACCCCTATCTGTGACTGTTTAATCCCAATTCCAATGAAACGGTTTGGAGTTACTATTGCCCCCCAGGCTCCCTAGCTTTCAGGGAGCTTTTGGTGGGGGTCATCTTTTGCTTTAGTAGTTCCTTTTCCCATGAGAATTCTGGTCTCTTGTTTTGGAGTTGGTCTTTGACCATGTTCCTGCTCAGCAATGCCTTTCCCCAATTCCTACATCCCTCGGCAGCCCTGGAGCCACGCGCCATGTTCTCAGCATGTCAGAGTGATGCCAGTGGTTGGGGATGCGGAGGCAGAGGAGAGGGGAGCCAACCTAAGGTCCTGTCCCCACAGCAAACCTTTCGCTACTGGTCAGTGATGGCTCTGCATTCTACGGGCAGTCACAGACACACCAGACTTGCCAGGACAACTCGGATCCCAGTGACTCCACCCTGCTCTTCTTCAAACATTCTCCTTCCATTTTATCATCTCCCTTTCCCAGGGTGCTCTGAGAAGTCACAATGAATGCAGAGAAGGCACAGTTTGGTGATGCCTACCTTCGGCATCAGCGAGACTTGATTCTGACTCTCGCCAGTTATTAGAAGACTTGGAGCAACGTAACATTTATAAATTTCAGTTTCCTTATCTATAAAATGGAGGTTAATGTCAACCACATGGTATTACTGTGAAGATGAAATGAATTCATATAGGCAAAGCAGTTAGTATGCCAAGTGTATAGCAAGTAGTCAATAAGGGGTAACCGTTATGGAATCTTCAAACACAGAGGTAAAGGAACTCTTTAAGAATGCATGACAAGGGGCGCCTGGGTGGCTCAGTCCTTAAGCATCTGCCTTCGGCTCAGGGCGTGATCCCGGAGTTCTGGGATCAAGCCCCACATCAGGCTCCTCTGCTGGGAGCCTGCTTCTTCCTCTCCCACTCCCCTGCTTGTGCCCTCTCTCGCTGGCTGTCTCTATCTCTGTCAAATAAATAAATAAAATCTTAAAAAAAAAAAAAGATATGTCCTGAAAGCAAACCAAAGAATTCACTTTAATTTTAATTTTTCAGATCTGAACACAGATTCTAAAAGTCATATCTAGAAGCTGAACTTTGGTGTAGGTATGGCAAAAATTTCTCAACCAAATGAAACTAGAGAAGCTACAGTCCTACCTCGGAGACACTGGGTTTGGTTCCAGGCCACTGCAATAAAGCCGCTATTGCAAGAAAGAGAGTCAAATGAATTCTTTGGTTTCACAGTGCATATAAAAGTTATATTTACACTATACTGTAGTCTATTGAGTAATAATGTTTTATGTCTAAAAAATGTACATGACCTTATTTAAAAAATACCTTATTGCTAAAACATGCTAACCATCATCTGAGCTTTCAGCGAGTTGTAATCTTTGTGCTGGTGGAGGGTCTTGCCTTGATGTCGATGGCCACTGACTGACCAGGGTGGTGGCCACTGAGGGCTGGGGTGGCTGTGGCAATTTCTTAAAATATGACAGCAGTAAAATCTGGCACATCAGTTGACTCTTCCTTTCGTGCATAGCTTCTCTGCAGCATGAGACGCTGTCTGATAGCATTTTACCCACACTAGAATTTCTTTCAAAATTAAAGTCAGTCCTCTCAAACCCTAATGCTGTTTTATCAACTAAGGTTATGTAATTTTCTAAATCCTTAGTTGTCATTTCAACAATCTTCACATAATTCTCTCCAAGAGTAGATTCCATCTCAAAAAACACATTCTTTGCTCATCGGTAAGAAGCAATTCCCCATCCATTATAACTTTATCATAAGATTGTGGCAATTCACTCCCATCTTCAGGCTCCACTTCTAATTCTTATTCTCTTGCTCTTTCCACCACATCTGCACTTATTTCCTCCACTGAAGTCTTGAACCTTCAAAGTCATGAGGGTTGGAATCAACTTCTTCCAAACTCCTGTTTATATTCATATTCCCCCCTCTTCTCATGAACCACGTATGTTCTTCATGGCATCTAGAATGGTGAACTTCCAGAAGGTTTTCAACTCACTTTGCCCAGATCCATCAGAGGAATCACTCTTTATGGCAGTTATAGTCTTATGAAATGTATTTCTTAAATAACAAGACTTAAAAATCAAAATCACTCCTTGATTCATGGGCTGCAGGATGGACACCGTGTTAGCAGGCGTGAAAACAACATTCACCTTGTCGCACATCTCCGAAAGAGTTCTTGGGTGACCGGGTGCATTGTCAATGAGCGGTCATATTTTGAAAGGAATCTTTTTTCTGAACAGTGCTCAACAGCAGGCATAAAATATTCAGTAAACCATGTTGTAAACAGATGTGCCATCATCCAGGCTTTGTTGTTCCGTTTATAGAGTACAGGTAGAGTACATATAGCATAATTCTTAAAAGTCCTAGGGTTTTCAGAATGTTAAGTGAACACTGGCTTTAACTTAAAGTCACGAGCAGCATTAGACCTTAACGAGAGAGTCAGTATCTCCTTTGAAGCTCTGAAGCTGGGCATTGACCTTGCCTCTCAAGCTATGAAAGTCCTACATGGCATGTTTTTCCAGAAGAAGACTGCTTTATCTACATTGGCAATTTGTTGTTTAGTGTAGCCACCTTTATTAATGCTCTTAGTAGGCTCTTCTGGACAACATGCTATGCCTTGCATATCAGCACTTGCGGCTTTGCCTTGTACTTTTATGTTATGGAGATGGTTTCCTTCCTGAAACGTCACGAACCAACCTCTCTTATCTTCCAACTTTTCTTCTGCCCTCATAGAATTGAAGAGAGTTAGGGTCTTGCCCTGGATTAGGCTTTGACTTAGGGAATGCTGGGACTGGTTTGATCTTCTGTCTAGACCACTCAGACTTTCTTCGTATCGGCAATAAGGTTATTTCACTTTCTTATCTTTCATGTGTTCACTGGAGTGGCATTTTTAATTTCCTTCAAGAACTTTTCTTTTGAATTCACAGCTTGGCTGTTTGGTGCGAGAGGCCTAGCTGTTGGCCTATCTTGGCTTTTGACGTGCCCTCTTCCCTAAGCTTAATCATTTCTAGCTTTTGATATAAAGTGAGAGATGTGTGTGTGACTCTTCCTTTCACTTGAACACCTAGAGGCCATTGTAGGGTTATTAATTAGCCTACTTTCAATATTGTTGTGTCTCAGGGAATAGGCAGACCTGAGGAGAAAGAGTGTGATGGGGGAACGGCTGTTTGGTGGAGCAGTCAGAATACACGCAACATTTATTAAGTTCACCATCTAATATGGGCGTGGCTTATGGCACCCAGAACAGTTACAACAGTAACATCCAAGATCACTGATCACAGATCACCATAACAAACACAATAGAAATGAAAATTTTTGAAATGGAGAATTACCAAAATATGAGACAGAGACTTCGTGAAGTGAGCAAATGCTGTTGGAAAAATGGTGCCCATAGACTTGCTATCATGATGCAGGGCTGTCACAGGCCCTCGATTTGTAAAAACACAGTGCCTGTGAGGTGCAATAAAGTATAGCACAATAATACAAAGTGTGCCTGGATTAAAACTTCAAGACAAAGTCTGCATCTGTTCCCTCTCGTTTCTTCTTTAAACTCCCTGGAGGTAATAAATATAGATAACATTTAAATTTTAAATACTATTGAACTTCTGAGTAAGCATAATTTTTCATATTAACTTTCTTTTTCTGATCACCAAAATATTTGTTCCTTATAGAAAGATACATTCAAAAATTGTATTTTCAATTTACTATATATTTAAAAACGTAAAGTTAGGCTCACTGGAAAGTTTAGTATTTTTCTGAGATTCATTAATATGCCAAGACATAATTGGGCCAGATAATGAAAATTATCACAGAGAAAGTTCTCAGCAGGATTGCAGGTACACGAGGGTAGAGATGGTAGCTATATTTTACTGTAACACCCCTAGTCCTTGATGTGGTACCTGACATTCATATACGTGCCATAAATGAATGGAAACCCATAGGACAAAACTGGAAAAAAAAATCCTTTACTTTCCTCAAATACTGCTCCCTTGATTTTCTTGAGAATGCTGAGCCCACGAGACGTCACAGGCATTGCAACCCGTGCAGTGACATGGGGCCACCTGGCTCGACGCTCTGCTGTCACTGGCTTGAAATTCTGAGCTTTTCAACAAGGGGCTCCACAAATTAAGTAGTTGGTCCTGCCTAAGACTTTCTAGGGCATGTAAAGTCATTTTATTAACAAAGTGGAATATTTTTCAACTTTTTTTCCAGGGCACATTATTACATAAAGAAAGGTGAATATGGTTGGAGAGAGTTGGTACCTCCCCTCGAGGGATCACTCATCCCACTGTGCTGTGATCATTTTCATGCCCCCCTCTCCTCCTTTTACACTGGACTGGAGCTTCTCTAAAGCCTCTCGAAAGCTCCAATTGGTTGTCACTGCCGGTCTTTCCTCAGCATTTTGCACGTGTCTGGCGTATGGTAAGTGACCAATAAGTACCAGATAACTGCATGACTAAGTGATTAATCTCTCAACTATAAAAGCTCCAGCAGCAAGAAAGATTAGGGGAAAATACTCAAGTCCATTAAGGCCCACTGAAATAGAAAGTCCCTTCATCTCACCTGAAAAGAACTTCGCCAATGCTTAAGATTGATCTTGCAAGACACCAGCCTGCAAATTCTCACTAGATTCGCTTATATGTCCTTGATGCTAAAGTCCACTTCACTTTTAGAGGGCAAGGTGTTTGCCAGCTGCTTTTGCATCACACCTCTGATGAGAAATAAGCACTTCAATAACCCGACAATCTGGCCACGTTATGTACATTGGGACAGCAGAGCATCTAGGTAGGTCTTTAAAACTGCTTTGACCTGGTGCGTCAGTCCGTCTGTCTTTCAGACAGTCTCGAACACCCGTGGACACGGTGTCATATTCCTACTGAAGAAGCTGCAGGAGCTGCTACTGTGGAAGCTATGAAATGGACTGCAAATCGCTGTTTTGGAAATTATGTGGGCAGACACTGCAAAGCAGAGATCTGCACTGTGATCCACTTCAGAGGGCTTAAATCAATCTAGGTGCAGTTTTCAGTCAGCCGCAGGAGGCTTAAGTAAGTTTGAATTCAGTTGCTGACATTTGGACACGCAGACTTCACATAAGAAGTCGGCATTCTGACCTCTCTCACGCCAATGGAAGGGATGGTGACATCGAGTGACATTTCTGCAGGGCGGCCTCTGTTTGTGGCCCCTCCTGCCCCTCCCTGGCGTCCGGCAGTCCTGGGGGTCAGGCGGGGCCATCGATCAGCTTGTCCGCGCAGATGGCTTTCTCACACCCAGGGCACTTCCCTCATTGTTGCTGCCTGCCTGTACTCTTGAAGCTTCGAAGTTTTGGCTGGGAGACTTGCTGGAAGGCTAGTGTGACAGTCCGGGAGTGAAGGGGTGAGAGCCCAGACTACTGAAATAGTCTTCTAATCAACCTAGTTCCTTCTGTCCATTCCACTGAGGAGTGGCGTCTCAATCAGTAATGCATGATCCTGAGAACGCCACTTCCCTTCTAGAAAACTTTCAGTGATTCTCAATCAACTAGAGCTGGGTTAACAAAGGGTTTCTGCAATGGGCCAGGTAGTAAATATTTTAAGTGTTGTTGTTGTTTTGTTTTGTTTTTGTAGGACAATTTACTTAATTTTTCTTTAATATCTGAATTGCAGCTATATCCCAGACGATTTCAATATAAATCATTTGGGCTATATAGACTATATATTTAAGATCTATAAATATCATCAAGTTGTTGATTTTAAGGGTATATTGTCTTAAAAGTAGAGGTCATCCAGTTTTAAGGTTGATCTATAAACTGGAAACTAATGCAGACCAGTCAGATCCTTTTACAACAGCTGAAAGGCTGTGAATGGGAATTAGTACTGATTTTCTGTAGTTTTTTTCCTAAATATTTTTATTTAATTTATTATTTTAAAGTTATTTATTATTATTTTATTATTTTTATTTTTATTATGCTACACGAATTTCAGGTGTAAAACAGCATTTCAACATCTCTATAAATTGTACTGTGCTCCCGGCAAGTGTAGCTACCGTCTGTCACCAAGGACGCTCTCACAGAGCATCGACTATATTCCTTATGCTGTGCCTTTTATTCCTGTGACCTATTCACTTCATAACTGGAAACCTGTGTCTCCCCGTCCCCTTCACCCATTTTGCCCAACCCCTCGTTCCCTCTCCCCTTTGGGGTTAGATGATCTCCGCGAATACTCAGCTCTGCTGTTGGAGTGTGGAAGGCACCATGAAAAAAATACACGAATGAACAGCAGTGCAATGCTGTGTCCTCACAAACCTTTCTTACAAAAACTGGTAGTATGCCAAATTTGTCCCACAGGCCATAATTTGCTAACCCCTGAATGACCGTATAGGATTCAAATTCCCCCCGCCCCGTTCTAAAACTAGTTTACTCGTCTATCTTACGTTTTCCAGACATGGATCTGGTTTTATATTGTCCTTGGACAAATCACTTAACCCTCTGAGCCTCAACTCTGTTAAAAGCGGGAATAATGCCACACCTGCTTAACACCACTGCTGACAACAGTGCAGAACATACCCTATAGGACCACTCACCAAATACCCGTTCCTTCCCCTCCCTCGTGCGCTCCTGGCCCCAGGCAAACTACTCGCTCCTTGCACCAAGCTTTTCTCGCCTTGGCATGTTGCTCTCACTGGTCCCTCGATGAGACTTTCTTACTCATTTCCATGAGTTCAAATTTTTCCCATTCTTCTGCTCTCAGCTTAAGTGCCAAAGTCATGAAAGCTTCCTTCATCTCTCTCAGCCAGAAGTAATTGCTCTTTTCTCAAGTGAAAGAGCACTTTGCGTCTCTCTTCAGGCACTTAAGGACTTTTCATCTTAGGACTGTATAGGTGTCTGATTTCCCTTAAACCACGGGAACCACTTGAGGACAATGGTCATGCTTTGTGCATATCTGGGTCTCCTCCCTGTTCTGACATCAAGTGCTGTGCCATGCACAAGACAGTTGTTAGCAAATCTCTACGTGACAAATGATTGGTATTGGTAGCTCCCCCTTCTCCACCTTAAACAAGTCTAAATGTTTAGTAAATACCCAGAGTTGTAGAATAATTAGCTTTTACATTTATTCTTTGGGGGGGTGGAGTAAAAATGTTGGAAAATCTAGTTCTAGTTACTGATGAGCTGATTGAGTCCTGAATAAGCAAAAAGAAAGGGTGTTCAAGGCCACCCAAATGTGCTAAATATTTATACATGTCAACTTATGTATACATTCCGGGATTCCTAAAAGTATCCACATGACATCACCCAAAAGAAGACTGAGGCTCAGAGAGGTTAATACAACTTTCTCTGAGTCTGGAATTTGCTTCTCTCACTTAGGAGGTAAGAGCTGTTCTGCTTTAGTTAAAGAGAACTGGTTAGATAGTTGCTAGCCACCTACTCGCTCCATCCCCCCCCTTGGCTCCATTGTGTATGGACTGGTTTTTGGTTCTGGCCCAGAAGTTGGTTTTATTTTTGTTTCTGGTCTAAATATTTACTCTAGAAAATCACACATAGTTGTTCATGATTACCCACAGGCAAATACCTAGACTTGATTTCAAAGTTCCATGGCACCCCCTCCAAAAAAAAAAAAAAATCTGAAATATAGGGGAAAAATCAGACAAAGAAGTTAGAGAAAGAAAATAACTATGCTCAATTCGTAAATGCCTCAGTAAAATTGGCTATTGAAACCCTTATCTTTTCTACTTTCTCATTATAATGAATCCCTAAGGAGTTATTGAGGGTCCTGGTAAATTTCAAACGCTGCCAAAAACTACTGGGGAAAGATGCAAGTATGAGCTGGGACTGGGAGCCATGTCTTCTGAGGTTCCTGCTAAGTCCTTACTTTATAGATGTGATCTGCTACCTTGGTTTCATATTAGAACTATTTGGGAGGGAAGTCTGCTTCTGCTTAGAATGTAGAAGTGTCACAGAATATCATTCCCTCTTATCACTCAAAAGAGATGGATAATCTACAAAATCATACTTTTTTTTTTTTTTACCTTCACCCGTCAGAGATCTGGGGTCACAAGGCAGCTAAGTGCAATACAGAGAGTGACATGCCTTCCCATTCACAAGCTTGGGTTCCCCACTGTTGCAAATTCATTTTCTGGGAGAGTTTAAGACTGGGTATACGTTCAGCTTTCTACAGGCTGGTTTATACACCCACAGCTAAATCAAACCACGTCAGGACCCAGCCATTGATGAAACAGAAGGAGGACAATGTCTTTACTCTTTTGACATCAGCATTTCATTGGTTAACAATATACAAGGCAGAAAATATTGAAATCATAATGCAGTTTATGGTAACAGAAGTGCTTTCCTTTATAACCATAGGAGTTGAGCACACCAGCCAATCAAGAGCTAAGCGCGATATCCAGGAGGTGGGCTGTTTTGTACTCCTCGGCACAATGGGAAAACCAATACTCTAGAGCAGTGTTTTCAAACTATCTGCCGGAAGAGCCTTAACATTCAGCAAAGATGCCTCAGGGAGAGGAGGAAGACTTAAGGGATCTTCTAGATCCCAACATCTGTAAACTGTGCCTCAGCTAGAAAAGCTTCATTTTTCCTGTTTTGTACACTGGGGTTTCATGTATGTTTTTAATTGGACAAAAAAGAGCTCTATCTAAAAAAATTAGAAGACCCCTAGTGTATGGACTTCAATGGAACCCATCAAAGCCTCTAGGGGGAAAGAGAAAAAAAAAATAAACAACCTTCCTCTCCAGGAGAACGAGCCAACAGAAGTCTTCTCCCTAAAGAGAAGCTGGAGCTGGACAACAGATTAAGAGGACAATGCCCTTTAAAAGGACCATTCTTATGATAGCCGTAGCCACCAGTTTCCAGCTTTGGGGCTCTAATAAAATACCAAATCTTTAAAAATTGAAACATGGCCAGTCCTACCACTCTCCTCTGCTTGTTACTTTCCAGATATGTTCTAAGGCGGTGCGATCAACAGTATCTGACAAACCCTCGCAGACAAGAACTGTGGGGAAAGATCCAGGTAAGCTGAAATGTGGGGAAAAATAAGAGCCCACTGGGCCACCCACTCACTTCTCTCTCATAAAGGTAGGAGTTACCTCACATTTCATTATGGTTCATTTTTTTAAAGGTCTTGCTTGGAATTTTGCTTGATCTTCCTGATTTCAGTTCTAGTCTACTCTCCAATTTCTATTTGCTTTCTTTGCCTTTAAAACCAGAATGAAAATGGAATGGATCCATCTAATTACACTCTGCCTAATGTTCCTCCCAGTTTAATTCTGTGACTACAATTAATGTTTTATTATTTTGGTGTTTTTTTTTTGTTTTTTGTTTTTGTCATCTGCTCTTTCCCTTTCCCTTTCTTTCCATTCCAAATAACTGTCTGAATTGTAAAAAGATTGTCAACCTATTAACTTTTGAATAATAAGTATGAGGCTAGGAGATATGTGTGTGCATATATATATATATATACATATATATTTGTATATATATTACTTGAAAGATGATTTTATCATTTTGTTTTATAGTTTCAGGTATAGAATTTAATGATTCATCACCTACATACAACACCCAGTGCTCATCACAACTGCCCCCCTTAATCCCCATCACCTATTTAACCAATCCCCCACCCACCTCCCCTCTGGTAATCATCAGTTTGTTCTCTATAGTTAAGAGACTGTTTTTGGTTTGCCTCTCTTTTTTCCCATGTTCATTTATTTTGTTTCTTAAATTCTACATGTAAGTGAAATCATATGGTGTTTGTCTTTCTCTGGCTGATTATTTTGCTTAGCATAATACTCTCTAGCTCCATCCACATCATTGCAAATGACAAGATGTCATTCTTTTTTTATGGCTGAGTAACATTCCACTTTATCCATTCATCAGTCATTGGACATTTGGGCTCTTTTCATAATTTGCCTATTGTTGGTAATGCTACTATAAACATTGGGGAGCATGTATTCCTTTGAATCATTATTTTTGTATCCTTTCAGTAAATACTAGTAGTGCAATTGATGGATAATAGGGAAATTTTATTTTTAACTTTTTGAGGACCCTCCATACTGTTTTCCAGAGTGGCTGCACCAGTGTGCATTCCTACCAACAGTGCAAGAGGGTTCCCCTTCCTCCTCACCCTCACCAAAACTTGCTGTTTCCTGTGTTGTTAATGTTAGCCATTCTGACAGGTGTGAGGTGATATCTCATTGTAGTTTTGATTTGTATTTCCCTGATGATGAATGACATTGAGCACCTTTTTTGTCTATTAGCCATCTGTATGTCTTCTTTAAGAAAATGTCTATTCATGTCTTCTGCCCTTTTTTAAAAAACTGGATGATTTGTTTTTTGGGTTAGGTCATATATATATATTTTTTAAGATTTTATTGTTTTGAGAGTGAGAGAGAGCATGAGCAGGGTGAGAGGGAGAAGCAGACGCTCCCTCTGAGCAGGAAGCCCGACTGGGGGTCAATCCCCGGGTCCCGGGATCATGACCTGAGCCGAAGGCAGACATCCAACTGACTGAGCCACCCAGGCACCCTGGGTTAGGCCATATTTTTAATGAAAAAAATCATTCAGGCAATTAATTGGTATCTGGATATAACTGATCTCAAATTATGGCTCAGGTTGTGGTCTGTACTCTAAACAATGGGGTTAATTTTAGTGTTTAAAAATGAGTAAATGTTGGGGCGCCTGGGTGGCACAGCGGTTAAGCGTCTGCCTTCGGCTCAGGGCGTGATCTCGGCGTTATGGGATCGAGCCCCACATCAGGCTCCTCCACTATGAGCCTGCTTCTTCCTCTCCCACTCCCCCTGCTTGTGTTCCCTCTCTCGCTGGCTGTCTCTCTCTCTGTCAAATAAATAAATAAAATCTTTAAAAAAAAAATGAGTAAATGTTGGGGCATCTGTGTGGTGCGGTCGGTTAAGCATCCAACTCTTGATTTCAGCTGAGGTCATGATCTCAGCGTTGTGGGATCCAGCCCTGCCTTGGGCTCTATGCTAAGTGTGGAGCCTGCTTGAGATTCTCTCTCCCTTTCTCTCTGCCCCTCTCTCTCATGCTGTCTCCCCCTCTCTCTCTCAAATAAATAAATCTTTAAAAAAAATGGGTAAATGTTCTTGAAAAGTAAAACTTTGGAAATAGTAAATGGATCAGTGGTTGCCAGGGTTTGGGGTGGAGGGTGGGGGGAAGGGTGAATAGATGGGGCACAGATTTTTTAGGGCAGTAAGAATACTCTGCATGGTATGCTAATGAAGGATATGTGTCATGATACATTTATCCAAATCCATAGAAAGTACACCAACAGTGAGTCCTACAGTAAACAATGGACTTTGGGTGATTATAATGTGTCAGTATAGGTTCCTCAGTTGTAACAAATGGACCCTCTGGTAAGGAACGTTGATAATGGGAGAGGCTGGGCATGTGTGGGTGCAGGGGGATTATGGGAAATCTCTGTACTGCCAATTTTGCTGTGGATATAAAAGTGTTCTAAAAAATAAAGTCTTAAAAATTGATGACTTTGCTTAAATACAGGTTAACATTTACATGATTTGACTGGTACCTGTGATTCCTTTTGGATTACAATGGACAATCCTTCGTTAAAAAAAATAAAATGTTACTATTCTGATGAGTGATGTTGATAATGGGGGAGACTATGCCTGGGTAGGGACAAGGAGTACGTGGGAAATCTCAGTACCTCTCAATTTTGCTGTAAATTTAAGACTGCACTAAAAATAGAAAGTCTTTTTAAAAATGAAAACAAAAGGGTAAACGACCCCACAAAATATCATTCTGTTTTAAGTAACTATTGGTGATATTTGTTAGAAGTTCTCTTAAATGACAGTGACCAATTCATCTCAGCAAGTGGAAAATATATAATCTAGTAATATTACCGGGACATACTTGTTAATACGTCACTGGCTTTTGTCGTGTAGATGACAGGTCCAAGGAAGTGACTTCAGGAGTACAGAAGTAGAAACTTTGCCTGTAATGACACTAGCTTCAAAGAGGAAGCCCTGTTAGCCATCCGGTGTGACCTAAAACATCAATCACTGCATGCAAGCCCACGCCTTCGCTGAAGGCATTCAAAGTCAATGGCGTCAGGAGCATGGGTGGATAAAGGGAAAGAAAAAGGAGGCACTGCAGGGAATACAGTTCATGAAATTCATGTTGGTAAAAGCATGAAATCTGACCAGCTGTAATGTGAACCTGTTTAAGGAAGACTTAATGTCACTCATCACTAATGACAGAAGGTCAAAATAGTCCAGAAGGGTTGTGGACAAGGCAGGCTGTGTGCACCAACGTGTATAGAAATGGGACTCTAAGTCAGCATGGCATAGGGAATGCTTGAGTTCCATAAAAGCTGGATTGATAAAAGCTGAAGGTCCAAACCACTATCTCACTAGACTTAACCTAAAATTTAAGGTCATGTGAACCAGAATCCTTCTAACAAGTACAAGAACTCTTCTTTTGGGTGGCTACTCTGAATTACACGGAAGGACATGATCAACAAAGGAACATGAGAAAAACATGCCTTTGTCAATGGCCTAGTAAATTCTGGCCTAGGGCCCTCTGAAGGGTGGATGAAGTTTTTGTGGGATGGAGAAGGGAGGTGTTGGCGCCTGCTGGAGATCACACTTGTAAAATAAATCACTTGCCAGTCTGGCTAACCAGTGTAGGTTGGCTTTACCAATCATTATTAGGAACAGCTTCTTCTATAAGCATTGATGATATTTTTACGGTCTCCCTTTAGGAGAAAAAGCCAGGGAAAGGGTATAGAAGCTGCAAAGATGAGATACCAACTGGCGATTCGCTCCTGTGCCGTGACCTCCTTGCAGCCTTGAACGAAGCGGCACAGGCCAAGGAACAAAGAACACTACACGGTCTTTGGGGAGGTGTGGAAGTGGCTTTGTTGCTTAAGCAAGCTCAATACCACAGGGTTTATGGCACTTTGGATGGAGAAGGCGGTATCTTGGTATTTTCCTCATTAGGATTTCCTGCAAGAGAGACAGCATTAACATCACAGGGGTTGTTTTTGATGTGTTTTAGAAGGACACAGCTATCAGGCTAGCCTTCCAGTCAGTGCCTAATAGCCTGGACACCAGCAGTCAGGCTCTGGGTACTCTGAGGAGTTTGCACGGGTCTCTTGATATTCTGATATTCCTCAAGTCTCTAAAAAGCACTGTCCACAGTTTGTTTCTCAACAACCAGGGGAAAAGGGGCTAATGACCAGCTTTGGTTCTAAATAAGTAAGTGTAATTGTGGAGACCTGCCAGGGGCTGTGGAAAGCTCCCTCATTTCTGTCCACTTTGATAATACTCCCTCACTAGGTATTATCGAATTCTTGGTATAACTATCACACATGGATAAATTTATGAAAGTCAATGAACTAAGTAAAGTCACTCTTCACCCTTGAAGTAAAAAACAACAATGCCAAGACCAAACTCATTAAGTCCTCACGTAAAGGGAAATTTCTTCCTCACAGCAGCAGCTGATGAAAACACCACTGACTAGTGCATGTGGAATGTTTCCAAAGGGTAAGAAAATAAAACTCAGAGAAGAGAGCAATTGATAGTATGAAATAGTGGGTAACTCCAAAATCATTTATCTGAGGCAGGCTGACAGGCCTATATACTTGGACAGACACACACTTCTCTATGCTCATTCTCTCTTCAGAGTCTGACGTTCGACAACGACTACCCCTTCACACCCCAGCCTCCCCAGGTCAGTCTCATCAGTGGCCACGGTAAGACAGACCAGCAAGAAAGTTATACAGGTCCTTGACTTAAAAGACTTAAAAGAGCTTGACTTAAAAGCTCCGTACGCATCAGAATCTAGTCTCTAAAAGTTATCCTGTGATAAATTAGCCCATCACTTCTCCTTCCTAAGTTTGACAATTTTTCCCTACCTCATTCCTAAGATATTTTTCTATTTACAATGAAGGAAGTGCTCTTCGAGACCGAATTTCGGCAGCTACGCAATCAGCCGCTTCATAGTGTTTGTGGGCTATCCCTTGTAGTTCCAAACATACTTTGACTTCAAATGATTAATTGCAGAACGAAGGCCTCTTCCGTTTTGCAGAGCTTCTCCCCCAGGCCACAGGGGAGTGGAAGTGTGGTGGTGGTGGGGGTCCCTGGACTTCCCCTGGAATGCACGAGCAGTTAAAGCCAATCACTCTGCACGTGGTAGACGAAGCACCCTGAGCTGCCCCAGCCATGTAGGTGCAGAGTGAAAGGTAACAGCACTGTGTTTCCTTGTTCTGGGAGGCAGCTTGCAAACCGAAGCCGGCCCCGTGTCATTAATCTGCAGGTTTAATTGCAACGCACAGCTAGTCTTTGGAAGACCTTTCCAATCCTGATAATGAAGACATGCATGTGCTTGCAGAAGCCAAGCCCCACTTTTTGGTTTTGGAAACTATACCACCTATCAAGTCTCACCAAAACCTAGAACCGGTCAGAGTCTGTTTGCATGGTTTCAGGGTGACTGCAACAAAAAGGGTGAGGAAACAGGGAGACTGTGGAGCAGGGTAGCCTTTCTGGCGCCCCTCAAATCATACTACACAGGCAGGCCCCTATTCCATCTAGTCTCTGCCCAAGGCAAGAGCTGTCAGGAGTCCCACAGATAAGCAATTTAGATACATTCTAGCTGAATGAAGGAGACTTACTGTGGGTTTCCATTGCTGTCTGCCAAGCCAAGGAAATAGAGTGCGGACAGATGCTCTCTCATGTTCTTATTTGAGCTCCAAAAAGGTTGGAGGCTTGGCACAGCCATGAATCCCAAGGATCTTCACTTCCTTGTTTTTTCTAGTTTTTTTTTTTTTTTTAAGATAAATTGAAAGTAATATAGTCAAGAACAGAGAAGGTGATTGTTTTACCCCATTGACTAATCTTTCTTGTTCTGAACATGTCTATCCTCTTTAACAAAGCTATTAAGATTTTAGATGCTTGGGCATAAGCAACCCATATGGGATATATTTGGGGGAATTCTAGTACCAAAATCCAAATAAATAAGAAGTCTCATCTATCACTAGCAGACAGCAAATCCTGTAATCAATTTCAACATGGCAAAGAAAACACAGGGATCGTTTATTTAACAAATATTAATTGAGCACCTAGCATGTATAAGGAAATACAAGAAGCAAGAGAGAAAACAAGTATGAGACATTGCCCTTGTTTTCTAGGGCTCACGATTCATTCAAGGGAGAAAAATGTCTGTAACTAAATGAATGAAAAAGAAATCACTAATGCCAAAATCGAGGGGAAGCTAACCCCTCTGAGTTGTGGTGAAAAGATAACTCACAGAGATTGGGGAATATTTCATGAAGGAGGCAGTATGTGAGCAGATTAAACCCTTTCAGAATAGGGTCTCATAACTTGTATAGCATGAAAGACATAATAGATATTTTAAAAGTACGTGTTTAAATCAAGCTGATTACATGCTATGAATCTGTACAATGAGAGACAGATGTGGACTGAGTACCCAGAGAAGGACATGCAGAAAAGACAGCACCTAGGCTGGTCCCAGAAATCATGCTGTGTGATTCCTCCAAAATGGGCCCTACGACTCCCAGGTCCAGGCCTTTGCCACGGGATTCCAAGAATGTCCTTACCCCTTTCCTCTCTAAGCAGCTTAATTCATCTGCTCTGTCAATGCTCAGCTCATTTTCCACCTAACATCACAGGATATCAGGGTTGAAATATACCTTCAAGATCACCTAAGTCTAGCAGTTCCTAGACTTGGCTGAACATAGTAAAAACCAACACAGAACATAGTAAGGGAGCAGTCCTCTCTCCCACTTTCAAAGCTCACTGCATAGAGTTAAGCAAGGGACGGGTGAAGCCAAGGCATTTATTGAGACAACCAAATACAGAATGAGTTCCTGCTCTGTGCTCACTTTGGGGAGCTCACTAAAACTGCAGATTGCTGGGTTCCACCCCCCTGGGATTCTGATGCAGTAGACCCATTTGCTTTTTCGCAAAGCTCTCCAGGTGATTTGAAAGACCTCGCAGATTTAGGAGCAGCTGATCTCCAACATTCTTCCACTGGCTTCCGAATCCCCTCTACAATTTTCTGCTCACTGTGGTCCTGACATCTTCCTAAAGTCCTCCCTAACCTCCACATTTCTTTGGGAGGACTTCCTCCCCCCAATTCTTACACCACCCCAGATCTTCAATGCCCACCTACTATCATGTTGTACAATGTTGTGAAGTCCCTTCTAGGCCAATAAACAATTATTAGGCTCTGTGCAGGAGAATGAACCACAGAACATACACAAGGAATGGGTTTACATCCTAGAGATGGGAAAAGACACATAAACTGCTAAAATAACAAGTTGAAATGAGTTAAGTTCTAAAGGATGTTAAAAAACAAAAACAAAAAAACATGGGGTCAGAGACGAGAGGAAGAAGTAGTTTTTCTACTTAGGGGCATTTCAGAAAATTTCTAGAGAAGCTGGTTTTGGAGGCAGTCATTAACAAATGATTACATTGTGGGGCCGCCTGGGTGGCTCAGTCGTTAAGCGTCTGCCTTCGGCTCAGGTCATGATCCTAGGGTCCTGGGATCGAGCCCCACATCGGGCTCCCTGCTCAGCAGGAAGCCTGCTTCTTCCTCTCCCTCTGCCCCTGCTTGTGTTCCCTCTTTCGCTGTGTCTTTCTCTGTCAAATAAATAAAATCTTAAAAAAACAAAAACAAAAAAACCCCCAAATGATTACATGGTGACCAATACAAAATAACCGGGGACAATACAGTGTAAAGAAATTATCCAATGAGAACACAAGGCAAGAATGTGCATGTGTGAGAAACAGTGAGTCATCGGGGTCAGTACATGCAGGATGAGGCTATAGGAAATGAGGCTGGAAAGTAATTTAAGGGCAAGTGGTTGAAGGCTCATACTCTAATTTGGGAGAGAATATGGAATACTTGAAAGAGCTCAAGCTTGGGGTGCCTGGGTGACTCCGTCAGTGGAGCGTCTGACTCTTGACTTTGGCTCAGGTCATGATCTCAGGGCTTTGAGATTGAGGCTCACATTGGGCTGCACACTCAGTGGGGAGTCTGCTTGAGATTCTCTCTCTCCCTCTCCTTCTGCCCCTCCCCCCATGCATGCTCACTCTCTCTCTCAAATTAATAAATAAATCTTTTTTTAAAAAAGAGCTTAAGCTTAGTGTCAAAGAAGACCTCTGTCTTTTATCCCCATTCTGTTGCTTCCTAGTGAAACTGTGATGCTGGCAATTGATCTACTTTCTTCCGTGCTTCTCCATGGAATAGCAATACACCCTCTTCTCAGGGCTGTTGTAAGGGCACGATGAGTTCATGACTATAAGCGCCAACCATGGCCAATTCTCTTCTCTTTATTTTGTCAGTAATAGAAAACCACAGAATATGTTTAAAGAAATAGATGTAATCTAACTTCTGTTTTAAGACGAGAACTGGATACACTATTAAGGGACATTAGAGAGGAAACGGAAAACACATATGCAGAGAGACCAGAAGGGTGTTCCAATAATCCAGGTGAGAGCTGAGGTCCTGAACGAAGGCAGAGCCAGTGCGAAAACAAGATGCAGAAGAATAACCACCGAGGAGGCAAAACAGAGAGGTCAGCAACAGGTGGGAAATGATCTCGTGGGGTTGAGGATCAATCAGGTGTTCAGCCTGCCTTTGGCTGCTGGGAGGAGGACAGAGATGCTGACAAAAGTGTCGGGAACCCGACAGGAGCAGGCCTCAGGTGAGAGAGAAGACATTCCAACGGGGACTTACTGAACTGCAAATCGAGTCTGGGCACCCTGTGGGAATGGTTCTTGTGCAGCCAGAGATTTGGGTCTACGACTTGGAACTCAAGAGTTTGGGTCTGGGGAGGAAGACCTGGGAGGCGCTGGCAGAGCTGGCAGGGGAAGCTATGAAAATAGATGGGACTAGCTAGGGAGGGGGTGCTGAGCAGAAAAAAGGAACACTGACATCTGGACCTTGGGAAAGCTTCGCTCTTGAGGAGTAGAAGAAAATGAGGAGCTAATGAAAGAGATGGAGGAGGAGTGCTTGTTTTCACATTTTTTATGCAAAAGGAAAATGTTTTTCTTATTTAAGCCACTGTTATTTTTTTTGTTGTTGATTTTTATTTATTTATTTATTCAACAGAGATAGAGACAGCCAGTGAGAGAGGGAACACAAGCAGGGGGAGTAGGAGACAAAGAAGCAGGCTCACAGCAGAGGAGCCTGATGTGGGGCTCGATCCCATAACACCAGGATCACGCCCTTAGCCGAAGCAGACGCTTAACCGCTGTGCCACCCAGGCGCCCCAAGCCACCGTTATTTTGGCCTTTGCTATGGCAGCTGAGGCTTTATCCTTACTGATACAAGAAGAAGGCAGTGTGTGCCAACAAAAAAGAAGTAAGAATAAACAAAACTCCTCTTCTAAGAAGCTAGAAGGGAAAGGAAAGAGATGGAATGATCGTTTCCAGAGGGCAGAGGGTCAAAAGAGGTGTTTAGTTTTTTTCAAGTCAACGCTCCTATACTTGTTACCATTTCTAAGTCTACCATCTCCTCTCCTTATTCATGGAATAGTCTGTCGAAGTAGTTTTAAATTTATTGCTTGGGAAAGAAGCAGGTTTTATTCTTTGTGGTTATGATAATTCTGTTTATAAGTCAGCTGCTTGGGACATTTACCGTGTATATTTGTACGGAACGGTCTTCAAATGTGACTTAGAAAAATGCAAAGTTCTGCCAATTTACTGGGGGGATTATTTGTACGATTGCAGGGGTCCTTCCAAATATGAAGCTTCTTAGCAGGTAAGTGTACACAAACCCTTTGACCATGAAAAACAGAGGGCTAGGGAAGAGAAAGTTCCCTTATTACAAGTTGTTATAATGACCATGTATGCATGTCACTAGGAAAGCAGAATTCAATAAATAAAAAATTTAGTTTATGGAACTTTTTCCAGGAAAAACTTTATCATTATGAAGAGAGGAATTCCTGCAACATCTACACTGAGATCAGTGGCTCCTTTGTGGGCTGAGTGACAGCCTCTCGGTTTCCAACTCCTGGTCCTAAAGTGACCTGAGCAGTAGGGAGCTGTGAGGACAGCTTCTGGGATAACCCCACAACAGCCCTGAACTATCTGCTGTCAAGAGTATGACAACTGCATAGTTAACCATAATCACAGCAAGTAATATACTTAGAACAGAAATCCTGTTGGTATTTAGCTGAACTAAAAATGAGAAAGTAACCATCCATTCCCCCATAGTGTAAATTATAGCTATCTGTATAATGAAATTTCTTATTTGCATTTTTCATAAAATTCANTTTTTTTAAAAAAGAGCTTAAGCTTAGTGTCAAAGAAGACCTCTGTCTTTTATCCCCATTCTGTTGCTTCCTAGTGAAACTGTGATGCTGGCAATTAATCTACTTTCTTCCGTGCTTCTCCATGGAATAGCAATACACCCTCTTCTCAGGGCTGTTTTAAGGACACGATGAGTTCATGACTATAAGCGCCAACCACGGCCAATTCTCTTCTCTTTATTTTGTCAGTAATAGAAAACCACAGAATATGTTTAAAGAAATAGATGTAATCTAACTTCTGTTTTAAGACGAGAACTGGATACACTATTAAGGGACATTAGAGAGGAAACGGAAAACACATATGCAGAGAGACCAGAAGGGTGTTCCAATAATCCAGGTGAGAGCTGAGGTCCTGAACGAAGGCAGAGCCAGTGCGAAAACAAGATGCAGAAGAATAACCACCGAGGAGGCAAAACAGAGAGGTCAGCAACAGGTGGGAAATGATCTCGTGGGGTTGAGGATCAATCAGGTGTTCAGCCTGCCTTTGGCTGCTGGGAGGAGGACAGAGATGCTGACAAAAGTGTCGGGAACCCGACAGGAGCAGGCCTCAGGTGAGAGAGAAGACATTCCAACGGGGACTTACTGAACTGCAAATCGAGTCTGGGCACCCTGTGGGAATGGTTCTTGTGCAGCCAGAGATTTGGGTCTACGACTTGGAACTCAAGAGTTTGGGTCTGGGGAGGAAGACCTGGGAGGCGCTGGCAGAGCTGGCAGGGGAAGCTATGAAAATAGATGGGACTAGCTAGGGAGGGGGTGCTGAGCAGAAAAAAGGAACACTGACATCTGGACCTTGGGAAAGCTTCGCTCTTGAGGAGTAGAAGAAAATGAGGAGCTAATGAAAGAGATGGAGGAGGAGTGCTTGTTTTCACATTTTTTATGCAAAAGGAAAATGTTTTTCTTATTTAAGCCACTGTTATTTTTTTTGTTGTTGATTTTTATTTATTTATTTATTCAACAGAGATAGAGACAGCCAGTGAGAGAGGGAACACAAGCAGGGGGAGTAGGAGACAAAGAAGCAGGCTCACAGCAGAGGAGCCTGATGTGGGGCTCGATCCCATAACACCAGGATCACGCCCTTAGCCGAAGCAGACGCTTAACCGCTGTGCCACCCAGGCGCCCCAAGCCACCGTTATTTTGGCCTTTGCTATGGCAGCTGAGGCTTTATCCTTACTGATACAAGAAGAAGGCAGTGTGTGCCAACAAAAAAGAAGTAAGAATAAACAAAACTCCTCTTCTAAGAAGCTAGAAGGGAAAGGAAAGAGATGGAATGATCGTTTCCAGAGGGCAGAGGGTCAAAAGAGGTGTTTAGTTTTTTTCAAGTCAACGCTCCTATACTTGTTACCATTTCTAAGTCTACCATCTCCTCTCCTTATTCATGGAATAGTCTGTCGAAGTAGTTTTAAATTTATTGCTTGGGAAAGAAGCAGGTTTTATTCTTTGTGGTTATGATAATTCTGTTTATAAGTCAGCTGCTTGGGACATTTACCGTGTATATTTGTACGGAACGGTCTTCAAATGTGACTTAGAAAAATGCAAAGTTCTGCCAATTTACTGGGGGGATTATTTGTACGATTGCAGGGGTCCTTCCAAATATGAAGCTTCTTAGCAGGTAAGTGTACACAAACCCTTTGACCATGAAAAACAGAGGGCTAGGGAAGAGAAAGTTCCCTTATTACAAGTTGTTATAATGACCATGTATGCATGTCACTAGGAAAGCAGAATTCAATAAATAAAAAATTTAGTTTATGGAACTTTTTCCAGGAAAAACTTTATCATATGAAGAGAGGAATTCCTGCAACATCTACACTGAGATCAGTGGCTCCTTTGTGGGCTGAGTGACAGCCTCTCGGTTTCCAACTCCTGGTCCTAAAGTGACCTGAGCAGTAGGGAGCTGTGAGGACAGCTTCTGGGATAACCCCACAACAGCCCTGAACTATCTGCTGTCAAGAGTATGACAACTGCATAGTTAACCATAATCACAGCAAGTAATATACTTAGAACAGAAATCCTGTTGGTATTTAGCTGAACTAAAAATGAGAAAGTAACCATCCATTCCCCCATAGTGTAAATTATAGCTATCTGTATAATGAGATTTCTTATTTGCATTTTTCATAAAATTCACCAAACTCCTTATACACTCATTACTGACCCATTATGGTTTTTTTAAATGGCACTTTTACAGTTTGCTTTGGCTCAGAGTGAATTATTTGCCAAGATTTTATTCCTGGAGTCATGAATCCCCTGAGACTTCTTTACCTTTTGCAAATTCATAGCTCATTTTGTGGGTCCTAGTGGTTTGTGGTCTCTATGAGTGCATGTGTGGGCATGTGTGGGGAGCAGTCTTAAGATATCCTAAGTAGTGAAACATTTCATAAGAAAGGGTTCTATATCCCAGAGTAATTAAACAGAAAAAAAAAGGGAAAAAGCAGAAAATGAATAGTCAATAAAAGTAGCAAAAATTAGGTTACCTCCTTGTAATTATGCATATGCTTGGATAATCTGTTGATTTAATAGGTGGAAGAAATGTGTGCTACAAAAATTCATCGAGTGTTTGGATATCAAGAAGTACAAATACAAAAGTACATGAAAAGGTAAAATGAGGCAAAGCTGCCTCTGAGAGTACAAATTTTGATGAACTTTAATAAACCACTAAATGCAATATTAGATACACATGAGCAGAGGAAAACATTTTTGTGTGCACACTTTAAAAAAAAAAGGTGTCTCCAAGACCAATATTACTATTGTACGGAAAGGACTTGGGTCACAAGGCAAGTTGGCCAGAGAAATTTACCAACCAAGAGGGCAAGGAAAATTCTCCCTGCTCCCAAATCTCTCCCTAGCTCACCGCCAGACCTTGGCTAGAAATGTCTTCCAATACAGTCCCTAATGAGCTGAAGAGCAAGGGTGGGAAACATTCTGTTTCTCATAATATCAGAGAAGCTGTTTCTAGATTCAGAGAGATTTCTATCTAGAAGATATCATCCCACTATATTTTTTTAACAATTGTGTCCCCCCAGACAATAAGCAACTGGCCCAAGATCACACAGCAAATTATTGGCATAAAAATGTTAGTTTTCAACTCTCTATCTAGAGGTCTTTTTTGCACTACTGAGCACTGCCTGTAATGAGAAGGGTTAATAGAGGGGCTTGGTACATTTCACTGCAGGGATAAGTTCCAGTATTTGGGACAGCATGAGGACTGGGTGGGCCATACACCGAAGGTCTAGGGATTGAGGCATTCTGGATTTGTACCTGGACGCAGAAGTTGTTATTTTGACTAATACTGGCTTAAATGCCAAGGACAATTTAGTGACATTAATATGCCATCACATAGTACTTTGCTCTTCTACTGATATACTTAATCTGTACGTAAATCATATATCCCTAGTGAAATGCTATGTCTCCTCTGCTCAAAAACAGAATTGCGTCCCGACACCAGCTTAATGCTACAGTTTATCACTCACTCACAAGGTACAAAAACATGGATGTTTTATAAGATAGTCATTTTTGTGTTTCGATATTATTCTGGGCTTTATGAGGGGCCATTGTCACCCTCACCACACAACATTATGAAGCAGCATCCATTTCGATTTTGCATCAAGCTAATGTGTGTTGATGGAAACCATGTTAAGCAGAACAAGAAGTAAATATTCTCTACCACCACAAGTTGATTACAAGTGGCCTAAAGTATTTCTCAACACTTCCATTTCATTTGGAAGTGAATTTACACCTTTGAAAAAAATATTATTATTTCTCCTTAATTTGTCCCAGTGATTTTTTTGGATTTTAATTGGCCTTCAAATATATTTAAAAATCAAACAGGTGTAATTTCTTTTGATGGAATCCTAAACTATAGCTTTTTTTTTCTCTAATAATTGTAAGCTATCAGGTTTTCATTTGGTTTTGAATTTCCTTTTTTTTTTTTTTTAAAGATTTTATTTATTTATTCGACAGAGATAGACACAGCCAGCGAGAGAGGGAACACAAGCAGGGGGAGTGGGAGAGGAAGAAGCAGGCTCATAGCGGAGGAGCCTGATGTGGGGCTCAATCCCACAATGCCGGGATCACACCCTGAGCCCAAGGCAGACGCTCAACTGCTGTGCCACCCAGGTGCCCCTGAATTTCCTTTTTAAGGATGTCTTTGTATTATGTGATGTTACCACTTGGTATTTAGTCTTATTGGGATTTCTTGGAAAAGTATAATAAAAAATAATAATATTGAACACGATTAAATGGGTGTCAAAACAAAGTGATCATATTGTTTCTCATGTAATTATAATAGAAGAATTCAAGTTAGTTTGCTTATTTTAGCATAATGAACATGTGATTCCAACAGTTTAAAAGCTAAAATCCTTAGCAGGTAGAAGACAAAGAAAAAAAAAAACCCCTCACATTACAAGAAAACCCTGGATATTAATCAGTTTGTTTAACCGGATGCACAGTCGTATCCATAATGTGCTAACATTCCTTAACAAGTAGATTTCTGTAAACAAACTGCTTCCAAAAATATTTTATGAGCTGTCATTAACTTCAGAGATGTTTTTCTAGATTGGCAACCTTGGTGATCCATCTCGCGAAAGCACAGCCAGAATGGAGAGACCCCTGAAATTGCTAAATGAGGAGAACTGAGAAGGGTCTTGTGAAGTCATGACCCTTGAAAGGTGTTGGTTTACAGAGTGTGAAGCAGGCAATTCACCAGCTGCACCCAGGAAGCAGCGCTGGACTGGCCAGTGGCTAGCAGGGGACAGCGCTTGGAAGGACGGGTGGCTCCCACCGCCACGTCAGACTCACAGTTAGTTTGCCTCAACTTCTGTGATGGGGGAAAATGCCTTAATTTGGATGACAGTTCAATATTTCAACAGAAGAGTTTTAAACTAAAAAGCAGTTAATGACCCCCCCCCTCTCTTTTCCCCTCCCCGGACCATTTTTTAGGGCTCCAAGTAGAAGGACAAATTCACTAAGGACGATGCTCAAAATCTGAGGCACAAGATCTTATGCAAAGGCTGTCCGTTCAGGACGCGTGGCCGGATGCCTGGCCTTCGGGGGTGGGAGAGCTGCCTGCCGAGCTGCTACCCTGTGAGCGGGACAGGAGCTCGGCTCTATCCCTTTCCTATGGGGCTCACAGAACAGAGTTTGTGCCACAGGAGTTCAGGTTAGCTGAAAAGGCCAAGTAAGCATCTGCAGGGCAAGAGCAAGAAGTTGCGTGCCATGAGTTTTAGGCTTTTTTTCCTCCACATTATTATTATTTTAAGGATTTTATTTATTTATTTGATAGAGAAAGAGAACACAAGCGGGGGGAACGGCAGGCAGAGGCAGAGGGAGAAGCAGACTCCCCACTGAGCAGGGAGCCCATGCTGGGCTGAGCTGAAGGCAGATGCTTAACCAACTGAGCCACCCAGGCGCCCCTCCTCCACATTATTATTAATAATCTATTTTTCTAATAATGTCACAACTTTGAAGCAATTTCTTTGCTTCACTTTATTATATAATGGATCTACTCACTTTAATTCCCATGTTTTCAAAGAAGAAATAGTGGAGAGAAATGTTGATAAGCATTTTTAAAGGTATTTGACTTCTTCCGAAAAAAAAAAAAAGCAGCCTTTTGAAGAAGTCCTTGAGAAAAATATTTAGAGAATCAGGAGTACTGGGTCAAAAATCTCTAAACCTTGATTTCTTTAAAAATAGCTTTTTAGGGTTTGCCTTCGGCTCAGGGCATGATCCCAGCGTTCTGGGATCGAGCCCCACATCAGGCTCCTCCGCTGGGAGCCTGCTTCTTCCTCTCCCACTTCCCCTGCTTGTTCCTCTCTCCCTGGCTGTCTTTCTCTGTCAAATGAATAAATAAAATCTTTAAAAAAAATAGCTTTTTAAGGTGAAACTTATCAGTGTATTGTATGTGTGTGTGTGCCTGTGTAGACATATGCCTTTTCTCTGCTTACAAAATAAAGAACAAAGATACTGAATTATGGAACTCCAGGTCTCCATGTTTAGTGAGATGCGGATGCTCCAGTTAGATAAACCGCTTCCCCCCTGATTTGTGGAAGCGTTTTGTTTCCTACCCTGCTTTGAATGACACTCCCATACATCTGTTCTACAGCAGTGGTACAGCAAGACCTTTTTGAAGTTTAAGTGCATGACACCCTTTGTAGAACAGTGGAGACTTGATCAAAACAGCGATCAAGCAGAAATGCTCTTTTTCTATAAGCGGGGCCAAAATTCAGTCTCTTTCTTAGCAGAATGAACTCTCTCTCTCTCTCTCTCTCCCTGTATTCAGAGTCGAGATTTTTCTTCTACCCCCAACTAATAAAATCAGGAGGCTGCAATGAGGCTGAGCGGCAAGCAGTTTGATGTCCTCAGCAGGATACGAGGAGTCAGAAGTGGCGCTGTAAATCCAGAGCGGGGCTTCAACACCGTGTTAAGTGTGGCCCGAGTCTCCGAGATTTCCTTTTGATGCAAGTTCAGTATATTAATGGGAAAAGCATTCACTTTTATTTGTCTGTACTGTCTGCAACAGCAAGGCTGCCTCATTTAGCCTGGGCCAACGTGAAAATACACAGAGAAGCAATCTGTTGCAAATTAGCACAGCTCCGCTTTCATTTACTAGCTAGTAATTGGAAGGGGTTAAGAAAGTGTAACTTATCAGATCACGTGAGCTATCTGCTTGTGTGGACAGCGCGCCTCCCCCGGATCTCCCCGTGAGCCCCGAGGCAATAATCTTTCCTCAATGTCCACTTGATCTGAAAGAAAATCCTGATGCGTGTGAAATGCGCTCCCTTGGTGAGGTTTGACAAGGCAGTTTCCTCCACTCCTGAAGGGGGTATTGATGGCTCCATTAGAACCTTACCTTTCTTTAGATATAGTTTTACTCTCCCGCTTCCAAATGGTCTTGAAGTCACTGCAGAACTCGTACCACACCATGAACACATAGTTGGGTGTGATCTCCTTCTCACCGGACTTTGGCTTCATCCCAAAATATCCTACTGTTGTTTCAAAACTGCAACAGGTAGGGGAAAAAAACAGAGTGAGGTGGGGGGTGGGTAAGAAACTGTCTACACAATCAGGTCAGGGACTCTGGGGGCATTTCCCACATATTCATTCACTATGACAGAAGCCCAGCCTCATAGTGACCGTGGCTTATCCCAAGCCTCAGAAAACCTATTTGCTTAAACCACTTCTCCAAGAAATTCAATCTGATACTCCTGGTCACATCTTACGTTAGGAAAAATGAGCATATCTAATTCCAGGGGGTATGCCGGTAAAGCTAAGAGTTTGCTCTTCATCTCAAATCCACAGCATTTACCAGCTCTTTGTTTTACATTTAATGGTTACATGGACATATAATGATGACATATTGATTCTGCAGCCTTAGCAGTGGTCAGTTAGACAGACCATCGGGAATAATTAATCTGTTGAGCGCCGCATGGAAAATCGAGAGACTATTCTATCCTTATTCTGTCACCCGCTGGCTTTGTGATCTTGGGTCAATCACTCAGCATCAGACTCTCCGTTTTCTCAAGGGTAAAATAAGAGAGTAGATGATCTCTAAGAAGGTCACGTTTTAAAGCTTGATATGCTACGAGAATACAAGCCACCGTTGCATTAGAAAGAGATATAACTAAAGGCAGGGCAAGGTTTGGGTGAAAAACCATCCTTGATCCCGGAAAGACGACCTCTAATCGGGTCAGGGAAGGATCCAGGTTTTCCAAAGTCGATTCTCAGGCACCGTTCTGTATCCCCTGACCTACCCGGTGGAGGATCCCGGCACACCAGACTGCCGGGGCCTCCCAAGCAGCCCTTCTTGGAGGCGTTAGCTTTGTAGCAATTTATAGCTCTGCACTTAGTCCCCCACCCCCAACCTCCACCCACCCAAAGCCTCACAAGCTCATTTGCCAGGAGCAAGAACACTTAAATAAATGGCCCCTTTTTCTAGGGTGTTGGAAACTAATCAAAGCAGGAATGGCTGGCCACGTTTACTACTCAGTGCTGTATCATCTGTTCAGACATAGCCTTTTTTTTTTTTTTTTTTTTTTTTGTGGCCATCCTGAATCCTGAGTTTCTAATGGAGCTCTCTTCAATGGCAACTGTAAAACCCTGAAGGCCCGTCACTGTTAACGGAGAATACTTTCATCTCGTTCTCGGTTATTGGGCAATATGTATCTCATAAGATTTTATCACATTTCACAGATGAACTGTTAATTGATTCCATGGCTATGATTAGGTGAGACCCAAGCTGGAGCTGCAGCTCCGAGTCCCATAAATTCTTTGTGCTTCTGTAAATAATAAATCTGTTTTTAATGCAAATTAAAACTACTGGCCAGGGAATTTTGGCTCCCAGTTATTAAAAGACTGGAAGTGCATAAGTGGAGAAAGGCAATAACTGCAGTAATCTCTGAAGGGACTCTCTTATAATTCCAAACATACATAATTTGGAAGAAAACCAGTAATGGAAGAGAGTCGCAATGTCAGGCCACCGCTAACTCGGTGGCAGTCACGACACTGATAAAACCAAATGTACGCTCAATGGCATATACTTTTATATTATTAAAATGAAACTTATATTGACTGTGGTGTGGAAATACACAAGTAGAGGGTTATGTAACCGATAGGAACAGGCCATGAATTTTTATACGGTCACGGGGCTTACAACTGGGAGAGACTTATAGGCCAACTCGTCCAATGTTCCCATTTTAGACATGAGAAAACAGAGACCTGGAAAGACTGAATGACTTTATTCGTTGGCAGAGCTGGGCCTACCACTCGGGTCCCCTGATTCTCAGTGAAATGCTTTCTCTACTCCACCCTTCGGTTGCTTGTGCTCATGGACACAGGCTTTTTTTTTTTTTTGTCCTGTTTCCACTTTAGACACAGTTGCCCCCCAGAAGCACCCCCAGCAGAGCACATCATCATTTTTCTCTTCCTTGTGGTCACCTTCAATACAGAAACATACTTTCTTGTGCATTTATACAGAAAAGAAAGTCTTTCCCTCAGTATTCAGAGGAGCAATCATTCTCCAGCAGGATATAGTGAAGGGGACAGACACTCCAGTCGCTGTGCCTCACGGAGCACCCCAGCACCCCTGGCAGTACCTGGAGTCTAGATCCTGAGACCCAGACGCTGCAAAGCCTAGCGCAGTTCACGCCATGCCAGTGTGGTTCAGCGGGTTATCACGGAGCTTCAGAAAGGCACGTCATCACCCTGGAGGCCTCACTTTTCCCAACCTACGCTGGCGTGAACCTTGCACCCTCACCACCTCTCCCCCTGGGGGTTTGTGAGGCCTTGCTTGCTAACCCTTGAGGGGGGCAGAGACTAGAGGAAATACCGAATTTCAGCAATTTTTCTCCCTGTGTGTTTTAGAAACTAAGAAAGCAAGTGAACCTCTTCAGAAGAACCAGTGCAAACAGAGTCCCAGGGGTGGCCTGGCTTTGGCACTCTGCAAGTTTGACAAAGGGAAGTTACTCAGAAAGGATGTGCCTTATTCGACTTCAGGTTATCCCTTTGTTCAAGGAGAGGCAAAAGGGCTAGAATATGAACGTACGCCTGCTTCCTAAGGCCTAGACATCTGTCCTCCTGCAAATTGGTGCTATTTAACAGCCAGGCTAATATTCTCCAATGGACAAAGGGGCCATCGTGCTTTCTGAAATTTCTGTTTGTCAGCACATAACGCCCAAATAGCTTTCAACTTTTAAAAGACTGATTTCTAATCATATATTATGTTTCGTAAAACTGCTTTCCTTCGCTCTGTTCCCTTTTTTCCCCTCTCTGCTTCAATTGCTGATCTGATTCCTATTTTTTTAATTCAGCTAAATATTTTAAAAGTACAGACAATGATGGTATCAAAGAGCCCATAGCAACATGAGCGGTTTTACTTTTACAGTGTTGAGACGCCAAAGCGGGACACGTCCCCTTACTGTTTCACAGGCATGCCTCTAGAAACTGCTTAGGAAAAGCAAACATGCTGTGGCCTCAGAGTAAATTGTTTCTCTTGAGAATAAAACAGAAGAATTTACTAAATTTCACACGAATATTGCAACACTGACCACCAACCTCCTTAAAAACTGCAAGCAAACAACTGTGGTTTCTACATTAAAGATGGGATCTAACATATTTCATGTATGACATGAAAGCTATGCTACCTTCACCACAAAGTCACGCAAAACACTGACAACCAAAATTTATGACCCCCCTCAGCATAGCTAACACACAGCAGCAGCTTCGGGCCCTCGAAGGTGGGCCCTCTTTTCCTTAAGCCAGAATCTTGGAGAAAAATTAGAAATTTGACATCCACCTCGGAAACCCAAATTTCTGTTTGGACTGACACCAAGGTGCCCTCGTGGATGGCCTCTCTGAATATGCTATTTTCTGTAACATGGACATATGCATTTTACACACGGAGGAAGGGAAAACTTACTACAGGGATGAGGCCAATCAAGGGGCACAAAAATCTAAAAACATAATCATGGGACCGCTTTGGTTTTCAAAGATGGGCATGCTTGCTTGACAATCCTGACTCAAGAACATGTCTGCACTTAAAAATGCAGGATTTGCCTCAACTTCACTTTCATCTGCATTTTAATTTGATTGGCAGTTGGAAGCAGGGCAAAATGTTGGCTCCCGTCAAAGCAGAGCCGACAACACTATCTGTAGGCTTTCAGAACTCTCGGAAATTGTGGCTAGACAGGAGGAAATGGTTTGTTTCTAGAGTCTGTTCATTTGCATTTAATGAACTCCTCTCCTCAGCATTTGTAAAGCTTGTCGTCCTTCTAGGCTATTTCCTACCCCTACCTCTCATTTAATTTTCTAGTACTTCTAGAATTGGCACCAGCAAAATGTATCTCGGTTCTCTGTGCTGAAAATGAGAACGCCTCAATATATTCTCACTCACCCTTTTAAGGGTGGAGGCACAGCCAAGCTGACTCACCTGGTCAGCTGACAAAAAAGGAAAGCTTCTATCAGGGACCAGAGCCACTGACTACTGGGTGAACTGGGTAGTTCCGTTCTGCTGTCTATTAAGAGAGAGAAGAGCAAAGCAGAGGCCTGACGTGGGTGAGGAGTAGAACAGAAGGCTTCTGAGGTCTCTTCCAATTTCTGAGGCACTTTTCATTTATAGGGGTCAGTCCCTCCTCCCCACTTGCTGCTTGTTTACTGTACCCTCTCAGATCTGAGGAAAGACATAAGTCTCTTAGGTGTTTGCAATAATGGTTTAATCTAGTTGTAACGCTAGGGAGGACCACATTGTTCCTCCTAACTTCCATCAGGTGGTTCAGGAGCAGAGAAATGGAGGAGAGGCAGATATGGTGTCATGACGTGACTCATGCCAGTCACCTCTGAACGGTTCTGTGCTCTTTGAGGAGAAATATCTCCAAGTCCTGTCATAGTGCTTTCCCTTCAGCTCCTGGTAGAATCTTATTGCCCATGGATATATAGTCTCAACTAATGGGGCCAAAAGAACAGCTAGTCAGACATCACGCTAAGTAAAATAAGCCAGTCATAAAATGAAAAATGCTGTATTGATTCTACTTATAGGAGGTATCTAAAGTAGTCAAAGTCACAGAGACAGGAAGTAGAATAATAGTTGCCAGGAGCTGGGGTGAGGGAGGAGAATGCGGGAGTTATGGTTTAATGGGTACAGAGTTCCATTTGGAGATGCGTTAGTTGAAGATAGAGACGGTGGTGATGGTTGCATAGCAATATGACTGCACTTAATAATAAGCATAAAAAGGAACAGCTAGCCAAAGAAAGGACTAAGGCCAAGTCAGAGCCACTTACCTTTTCTGTGCATTCTCCAAGTGACTTTCTTCCATTTTATGCTCCTTTTTGGCTGTGAAAGAGAAATAATTATTATTAAAACAGCATTTTCTTCCATCATATCTTTTGTGTAATCTTCTAACTTGGATCACACCCATGCGTTCTCAAAATCATTCTGAATGCAGGGGTTGGCGGCCCCTACGCATGTCCTGGAGATAGTTCTCAACTGGCTACACCTCCCACCCTTGCTTTCCTGAGAACAGCTAGAGCTAATGGTGGCCATATAATTTACTGCTCTCATGGGGACACTCTTGAGAGTGAAAGGTGATAACTAATAGCTACAACTGGACGAAAACAGAAATGGGAACAATCCTGGCCAGATTGGTCCATGTGGTCACCCCAGGCCTTTGTGAGCTTTGGCAGGTACTTGGCACTCTCTCCACCCCTCCCCACACATCAGAAATCCAGAACCATGTACAGCAGTTCTGCTCGGGTTCAATCAAATTCACTGGAACCCGTGCACACACTGTCTCTACACCCAGAGGCTCCTTTGGCAGACTGGGGGAAGCCTGTGGTCTCCTTTCTCAGAATACTGTTTTTAAATGCTTTGAAAAAAAAATAATTAAGACTATTAAGAAAATCCATGATACTGAGATACAACTCTGAATTTATAGATTAAGAAAGAGTATTCTGTAGGAACTATTTATTTAGGAGGTTTCATTTTTAGGTGGTGCTTTTACATATCATTCTCTCAAGACAATTATCATATGGTTTCACTCATTTATGGAACACAAGAAGTAGGAAGATCAGTAGGAGAAGAAAGGGATAAAGAAAGGGGGGTAGTCAGAAGGGGGAATGAAGCATGAGAGACTATGGACTCTGAGAAACAAACTGAGGGCTTCAGAGGGGAGGGGGTGGGGGAATGGGATAGACTGGTGATGGGTAGTAAGGAGGGCACGTATTGCGTGGTGCACTGGGTGTTAGACGCAACTAATGAATCATGGAACTTTACATCAGAAACCAGGGATGTACTGTATGGTGACTAACATAATAAAAAATATTATTATAAAAAAAAGAAGATAATAGTACTACATATGATAATAACTTCTTCACTTTAAAATTGCCTAGAAAAATAGGCAAGTCATAATCCATATAAGCCTTAACAGTTCTTTCATTTAAGGCTACAATGATATAAAATGAACAGGAGAAGAAAATCAGTCATATCTAATAGGGCCTATGATGTTGTGATACTTCCTGAAAGACATTAAGGATTTAAAAATACCACTATTTTATTTACTAAGCTTAGCTTTGCCGTGTACTACCTGTGTGACTGTGGTCAAGTTGCTCACGACCAACTGCACAGTTATTGACTCCTCTGTCCTATGGGAATAGCCACAGTGACTACCATCATCCAGCTGCTATCAAGACTAAATGAGATCATACACATCAAGCACTTGGCACGTAATAGATGATCAATAAATGGCATGAAAGGTATTATTAGTACCTTATCGTCAGTAACTTCAGCATATACTTCTTATTTTAATTATTTTTTTTAACAGGAGAAAAAAAAGTTTATTAAGATGTATACTGATGTATACGCAGGAGACACCCAGGGAAAAATAAGTTACTCCTGTGGCAATAACTGTAGGCCCAAAACGGAGCTGCTTCTGACCAGGCTGCCAAGTTGCAAACCAAAACTTAGGTAATTTTCCTGTCTCTGTAAATGCCCCACTTAACCAGAAACAGTATGTTTAGTCAGCTGATCCCCAAACGCCAAGCCAGCTCTGCACCTTCTCATCCCAAACGAGGCCGACCATGTCATCACTGGTTTTAAGACAATTTTATCAAGTTACTCCCCTGCTCAAAACCTTCCGAAGGCTTGTCATCACCCCTGATATAACTTCTAACACATTCACAATGTCCCATCAGGCCCTGCAGGCCTGCTCCCTGGCTACTCTGTGACATCCCTTCCTCTCTTCCTCTCTCCCATGCTCATTCCCTCCCAGTCTCTCTGCCGGCTTGCTGACGCTTGAGCACACTGAGCATGCACACTGGGGTGTGTGTGTGTGTGTGTGTGTGCGTGCGTGCGTGCGTGACTGGCTCCCTTACTGTATTCAGGTCTCAGCTCAAATATCACCCTTTCTGACTTCACTAAATAAAAGATCACCCCCTTGCTGTCCCCTCCCCCAACTCTCTCAACTTCCACGTTACCTTTTTTTCTGCCCAGCCTCTATCTACCCGGCAGACTATTTGTTTTCTCATGCATTTATTATATGACAATTGAATGTAAGCTCAAGGAGAGAAGCAATGTCATCTGGCTTCTTTTCTGCTGAGCCTTAAATACGGGAAGAGTGCCTATATTATTAAATAACTTATTTTAGCTGAAAAATGCATATATTGGACAAATGTTGCTTAAGAAGAAAGATACTAGGTTCCCTAAACGTAAAACTTGATATTTAGAATACAAACCTAGACTACACAAGAATGTCAGGCTAAAGTTGTATACTATTACCTCAAAGTCCAGTAAAGGTCAATGAACAAAAATGACTTTTTTTTTTTTTTTTTGAGAGAGGGTGAAAGTGAGAGAGATCACAGAAAAAGAGGGAGAAAGAAGCAGACTCACCGCTGAGTGGAGAGCCTGACGCAGGGCTCCATCCCAGGACCCTGAGATCATGACCTGAGCTGAAGACAGATGCCCAACCAACTGAGCCACTCAGGCGCCCCAAAAATGACTTTTTAAAAATATTAAAATGATTCTGCTTTGACAACGACACCATTTTAGGTAAAATCATAGTTATGGTCATCTTTTGCAGTATGATTTTCCCCATCTTCCTAGTAGGGGTCTCTGTGTATCAGTCTCATTCTTAGCCAGTCAGACACAGGGAAGTGACCTATGTCTCTTAGACTACCAAGTCCTCCAAAATGTGAAACAAACAAGTAGTTTGTTCTTAGCCAGTGATTCTTAATTATGTGCATGGCCAAACACAAGGAAAAATTCTTTTGAGGCCTGAGTGATCTTCCTGGAGCACCTTTGCTGTTCCCCCTCACCAGGTGGTTTCTAACTGGCTACTTCCAGGCTGTAAGTAGGCTGTAGTCAAGCTGTTGTTGCCTATGAATTCACTGATGAGAAATACCCTTTCCACGAGGAATTAAGCATTCAATAAGATTTTGGAATAGCTCTCTAAATATGGTTATCTGGGGGAAAAAAAAAAAACCAAAACAAGCATTCAAAATGTAAAAAGAGGTGTTACTAAGAGGCCCAATGCATACTGCAGAACTTCTGAGGGTTTGGGAGGAAAGGGCCTTCAGGAAAATGAGAAGAACTTAGAGATCTTAATTTTTCCTAAGAAAAGGGCCTAAGCACAGACAGAAAAGGCAGCCACTTCCATGATGTGACACGGAAGCTCTACAAGCCTAAAGTATTTCTCCCTTCAAAATGTGTGACATTTCTGACCATGTCATTATATATTTTCAGTCTTTAAAATGCTCTAAGCAAACCAAAACACTTACCTGGAAGGAAAACATTTAAAGACTGGAGTCACAAACTCAAATTCTAGTATCAGCAGCAAATAAGGAAACTGTAGGCCAAGTAGAAGAATCCTAATATTCTAAAATTCTATCCCTTGCTTCTCAATACTGGAACTGACAGGTTCAGTGTAGGGAAGCCGACAGGCAGTGGTAGGAAAATGGGAAGGTCATGCCCACGTAAGGGAGGGAAGGGACTTGCCATTGTTACCAGATCTTCCACCTTTTTCAGAGAAGCTAAGCTTTTTAAATGAATGGTCCCGAATTTTTTTCCCCCCAAATACTCTATAGGACAAAGGGAACATTCCTGTTGGCCATATCTGGTTCTGCAAGCTCTGACTTAAGCCATTAGTAGCAACTGACATAATGACGTAGGTGGGTTTGTTCTTTTGTTCCATGTGCCAGACCCTATGCTAGGTGCTTGGGATCCCCCAATGAAGAAAGCAAAGCTCCCTATAGAACTTTCATTCTAGTTGGGGAAGACAGGCAATTAAACCTGAGAGAATAAGATCCAGTGTAAGTGATTTTTGATAAGGGGTAGCAAAAACATTTCCAGAGCATGGCTGGTTGCCTATAGAACACTTTATGTGGATTACTGAATTAGGGTGCCCGGGGCAGCCATAGCATGCCATGTGGGTACTGGGCACCTAAAAGGGAGACGATGTCTAAATGGAAGATGACAAGTCTCAGGTGCAAACTGTCTTTACCCTACAGTGTTGACCAGCAGTGGCCCTGAATGCATGTGTGGGATTTACTTAGTCTTCTGTTCTACAAAGCCCCATGGACAACAGCATTTAGGTGCTTCCTTTTTAGCTTACGTTTCCTACTACATGTGTGGTGGGGGTTGGGTAGGCTTCTTAGAAGAGTGCAGTTTGCAGGGATTACCAGATACAGACACGGCACCAGGGGAGCTCGGGAAAAAACAGGCATCCCCAACCTTGCCCTTCTCTCTTCTCCTTCTGGCACAAGAGGCTGTCTCATTGTCTGCAATGAGTTAAATATAATGACTTTCCAAATCAGAGGAATAAAGTAGTTGCTTTAGATGATGGCAGCCTCACATTTTAAGATAATAAAAGCAATAAGGAAAACAAATCAGAGTACTAAAAATGAGAAGCTTCACTCCACATCAATTCTGTCTTCCAAACTTCTTTATCAAGGCTGTGGAAACACTGTGATGATGGTGAATTTCTGGAAGGCCATGGAGAAGGGTGAGTGGCAAGTTTGTTTGGTGACCTACCTACACATACTATAATTTTTCTGTCATTGGTAGAACTGTGTTGCTTTTCTTAAACTTCAACTTTCTCCTTTAAAGAACAATATTTTTCATAATTCCATGTCATGGAGAGAAAGCAACATGACTTCTTTGGAAGGCATTTTTTTTTTAAGAGTTGTTTATGTGGATTTTATTTAATGCAGCCTTTACTGATTGAAAACCATTTGCTTTTGTGTAAAGCTTTAATACCTTGGAATTTTGTTTCCTGGTTCATTTGATAGACATTGTCTCATTAGTTATCATAAAGTTAGTTATCATAAAGTCACCCCATAAGAACCAGTGTGAAACTCCTCAGTACTGTGGCCAACTTTCAAGCCCAACTCTGCACTGAAGTGTCATGGACAAGTCTCACATTTCAGTTTCCATCTCTGCAAAATGAAGATGGTAATACCTAGGTGCACTGAAATATGGAGGCTACATGAAAAGGGACCAATGCTTGCTTGAATCAGAATCTCTGCAAGTCAGACCTCTGATGGCTCCATGTCCTACTGAGACTGATGGCCGTTCAAGCTTCCAGTGGGATAGCTATTTTGACCAAGTTAAATGCGGTGTAGCATAGTGGAAAGAAGTTGGGCTTTGTGTCAGGCGGGTCTGGGTTGAATTTGTGCCCTGTCACTCATTAACTGAAAGACCTTGGGGAAGTCACTTAACTCCCCTGAGCCTTGGCCATAAAACTGGAATGATAAGATCTATCCTGCAAGGCGGTTGTGACCCTTGGAGGTACCGAACACGAGAGGTTAACATAGTGACTAATGTACCCTAGGCACTCAAAAATGGCGGCCATTTATTATTTGATTGGCTAGAAGCAAACAGTAGTAGTCATTATTCCAGCTGTCTGACTTTGGAATGAGTAATACAAAATTTCAAGCAAACGTTCCTTTCTTTCCTTTTTTTTTTTTTTAAAGATTTTATTTATTTATTCAACAGAGATAGAGACAGCCAGCGAGAGATGGAACACAAGCAGGAGGAGTGGGAGAGGAAGAAGCAGGCTCATAGCAGAAGAGCCTGATGTGGGGCCTGATCCCAGAACGCCGGGATCATGCCCTGAGCTGAAGGCAGGCGCTCAACCACTGTGCCACCCAGGCGCCCCGACGTTCCTTTCTTTCTTAAGAATGTCTACAACCACCCTCAGTAGAGGATAATTTTGCTTGTGATCATTTTGGGTCAGATCCTCACTGTTCTCCCATTTCACCCACAAAGCCGATGTCCGTATCATGTTGCCCAAGGCTCGTCTCCAGGAGGGTGTTTCCTATCTCAGACCTAAAGTCATTTTATTTGCTGTTTCAGCCCATTTCTGTCTATTTAATCCTCAGGAAAGAAAGACAGAAACTGATTTATAATTTTGCGAATTTACCTGGGAGTCAAGGGGGTAGGTGTGAGGTGCTTACGATTTTTTTTCACTTAACCGTCACTGAGTTCTCAATCTTTGACCTGGTTACTTGAACCACCTTTCACATACTAAGTGAAAGATAATGATGTTGGGGTCTACTTTAAAAAGGTAGTTTTCTGAGAGCTGATATTCTCTAACCTCTAGGGTCTATGACCTGTGACGGTTCCTTGCATGGCACAGGAAACCCGGTTCTCTGCATTGCACCTGAACTGCCAACTTAAACGGCAAACTGGACAACGCCACTGCTGTGCTTATGTGCTCATTAGCTTCGCCTCAATCCAGGATGAAGTACGCTCACGTTGCACAGTAAGCCCTTCACAACCTGGCTCCTGCTACTTCCCACAACTTGTGCCACGTTCCTGGCAGGTGGGACTTCTTGCTGTTCCTGCCACTCAACCTGTTTTTCTTGTACCTTATTTTTAGGAACGCTGCTTCTTCTGCTCTGAATTCCTCCTCCTCTCTGCCTTCTCCTTCTCAAACACCCCCATGGTAAATGTCTTTTCTTCCTTCAAAAACCAAGCTTTAAAAAGTTACGTCTTTCATGAAGACCTCCACGAGGGCCTTTCCCTCACTGCGTGGCAAGCAGCGCTTTCTGCGCAGATCCCGCAACACTGTGTTCACGTATGTGGGCCACAGTACTGACATCATTTGCTGGCAGTCTGCTTTTCCTGCTAGACTTGGTGCTTCTTGAGGGCAGCAACCAAAATCTATTTCATGATGGAATTTCAAAATCCATGTCTCTCAACTTTAATGCCTTGTAGGTACTCCACTCACTTGACAGGTGAATCAAGTGAGAGCAAGGGACCCACACCAGCAGATCACAGTCCCTGCTCACTACCTGCCCCCCACCCCGGGGGATCAGAGCCCATTTCCTGCCATGGCAATTTCTAATCTTTGTTTTCTTTTTTCAGCAACATAGAAGGGAGTCCCGTAGAATCAAACAGTGAGAGAGTACTGATTTTCATCCAGATCTTAAAAACGTAAAGTTTTTATAAATGCCACTTCCAGAAAGTATTCGGACTATGAAAAACACTTGTCCTTTAAATGTACCAAAATATTCAAGGTTTTATCCTTTAGAGGGTGGTATTCATGCATGGAAAGTGGCTGAAGAAGGATGTCACTCTTCAAAGAAAGTGGGGGTTTTGTGCCAAACATAATTAAGTCATATTTATGGATACCCATCTGGGAGGTAGTGAAGTGTGGAATGAGGGCAAGGGATAAAGGTTGGAATATCTTCCCAGTATTCTTTACACAGTCTATTACACTTTAATATGCCATGGTTTATGGACCTGACATGGTTGGTATAAACCAACAGGACGCACAGTAAAGACGCTGTTTTTATTGCAGGTCTACAAATAGAGGAGCCAGGTGATGCTAACAAGGAAACAAAGGGACCGCACTCTGCCTCACGCGCTATCCATCTGATGCCAACATGGCAGTCATTTTTCATTTCTTAGAAAATCACCCTGTCACGCACTTTCCAGGAGGAAAGAATGCTTTCACCGGCAGAGGCAACAGCACACTGACACCAGAAAGAGGGACGACTTTTTAACATGTGAGGGGGGGAAATATTCGTATGTGGAACCACTGAGTTATGGGGGGAGGGGTCTTATATTTACATTTCTCCTCCTGGTATGCTTGCCTGTGAAGGGTGCCACCCTCCTATCTAGACTTCTCGTTTTATTACGTTCTCCTGGTTGCAGTTAAATTAGAAGGAGGATCCTTTCTGGTGTGTCATAGACTTCGCATTTGCAAATGACGAGTTGGATGGTAAAGCTGAAGAGCGTAAGGGGCCATCTGCGAGAATTTTTGCGTAAATTGGTGTGAGGCTGGGTGAAGGCCTGCTATCAAGGTTCCCAGTATCCGGGTATAATTTGATTTCCAGGTCACCTAAGGCTAAAGTGGAGTAGAAAACTCAGGCTTTTGATGAAAGTACTTAGCAAAAGACATTGTATCAAAAGACTTTGAAGCTGCCTTTAGAGTCACAAAATCAAAGGAACCCAGATACAGGAGTCTTAAAAGTCATTTAATCCAACCCTTGGGCTGATGTTTGAGTCGGAGTCCTCCTGTGTTCAATCAGACTTTCCAGATCTCATCTTTTTCACCATTTTTATCTGCCATTTTCAGTTGTCTTTATAAACCGAACTGAATATTTTTTACGGGCATCAAAGAAAAAGTAAATACTGGTAACATCTAACTTGGGCACCTGGGGCTTTTCTCAGAGAGTTTCTTCATCTGAACTGCAGAATGCGGAAGGTGATTTGAACAACTATTCTCTCAGTCTCCCCCACCTAGTATGTAGAGAAGTAGCACCATTCCAGATGAATGTCAGTTCGTTACACACAAGGATGGCCTTAGGGCAACAGGGCTTGATTCTCTCATAAATGGCTGAAAACCCTGAGTCTGGATGCAGTCAAGCTTACAAGTGACTTATGATCTTATGTCATTTACATTTTTATATTTTGAAACCCAGGCATAATATTCAAATACCTCATAAAATATCTTATTGGTATAATAATTGCATTAGAAAAATCTCCCTGTCTTTACAGTGAAAAGAACTATATTTATCCCCTTTACATTCTGGGATGACTGTAGTAATTATTTGTGCAGGTGAGGAGTATAGTCTCAGAGATCACAGTATGATTCCAAGTGCTTGTCGGATTATGCCTCTGGTTCATTCTCTATAGTAAATCTTGCAAAAGTAAACATTTTATCCATTTTTGATTCTTAAAGATAATCAGACTAAGAGTGTAATTGGATTCTAAATAAAATAAATTTATCCACAGTTCACAAGTCAACCCACTGTAAAAGCTTTACAACTTTTTTCCCCTCCAATATAGTTTCCCCTTAGATGAGACTTTTGCCCCCACAGGTAAGTTTTTAACCACTCACAAGATGGACATAACATTCAATCTTTAGACTGAATGAGGAATTCTGCTCAATCTTCTGAAAGGCAACCATTTATTTAGCCGTTGATAGTCTATGATCTTCTGTCCTCTGTTTCTCTAGAGTCCAATTGAAGTCCTTCAGCTCTGTACAATTATCTGTACACAGCAATTTTTTTTGGCATCAAGATGATAAGATACAATTACTTGAGAAAATTCATCACACAATATAATCTGTAACTTAACTATCACCTAGTCCAACAATTTAATGTCATAGAAATGAGAAAGTGAACACCCAAGATGATGAAATGACTTTTTCTGATTCCAGGTCTCTTGGCTCATAATCCAGTATTTCCAATGCCCCCTGCTGCTCCCCAACAGGCTATATTTTTCTCTAGAATTCTCAAATGCTTAGGTGGTATTTTGAAGCTGCAATATACTGCACATTTTTCATAGGAGTATATACATCAGAGAGAAAAGTGCCAAGATGGAATTTCAGCTTTCATTCTAAATTTCCTGACTCTTGATGCTTTAAAGCAGACCATGGGGGTAAAATTTTAGAATGATCCAGTGAGAGGCTCATTAACATTAATGGAAGTCAGGTGGTTGCATTCTCAAACAGGGCCTGAAATTCTCCATGTTATCTCATCTTGTAGGCCCATACATACCTTTAACTTATCAGCATTAATAGAAGTGACATCTCTTTTGAAAAAATGCTTTTACTTGGAGTTATTTCTTCACAAATACTTCTAAACAAACATATAATTTTCACTTAGAGAGCATACATGACTCCCGTTTCCTGCAGTGTCTATCATGTCTCCCTGCCATCTCATTCCCAATGGGAAAGCTCATCCCTTCCACAACGCTTTAGCATTTTTTCAAGGGTCATGTAGGGATAGTGAATTCTGTAGTCTCATCATTCAGGGAAAAGACACCAAATGAATCATCATGTAGAAAGACTTAGGAATTGCAAAGAAGCTAGATTTATAAGAGCACTGTCCCCATTTTGTTTCATCAAGAACCTTGATGACATTTCAAAAACAATGCTGTTCTGAGTCCAAGGCTCTCAATAACCATTTGGGAATAAGTTGCAGGTATATTAACAATGGAAGAAGTTCTCCTTTACCAAACGACTCTGTCCTATCTTGATATTAGCACTAGCCTAAAGGTTTATAATTTCTGGAAGGCATGGACTGTGCTTTTTAAAAAAAATTGTATTCAAAATGCTTAGCATTCAAGACTACAAACTTAGAGTTTCTAAATAAGTAATTTTTTGCTTCATTGATTGATTAGAATTGACTACAAAAGCCGCTGTTAGCTTGAATTTGTAAGCAAGCTCATGAGCAATGTGGTAACAGGCTCCATGCTCACTTTTCTTTCTGATTTGAAGTAATGCTCTTCAAAAGCAAGGGTCTCTTCTTTTATTTCATAGAATTTCAGTACTTGATCTTCAAGAGATACTTCTTTAAGCACTGTATTAACAGATGGGAAAAAATGGGCACCAACCGGCTTCTTTGGGGTTCCCATAACTGCCTGTGATGACTCTCTGTTACTGAGAGCCATCACTTGATTCTTCATATCTCGACCTGTCCATCTGTATACTGGGTAAAATGAAACCTTAGAGCTGAGAACTAGCTAGAAGCAAACTAAGAAATTACACAGTGTAAGCCTCTCATGCTATGGTTTATAAGCGAGTGAACTTCAATAGTAGGGGACTGAATAAATAAATACTGGATTTTATGATACTAGGACAGTGTACTGAACTGTGATCCCTTCAGGCCACCAGTCACAGCTAATGGGATCTGAGGGCAGTCAATCCACTGGCCGATCAGTTGCTGATGAAGCAGTTTAATACAATTGGCTGGAAAAATCAGACTGATGGTCGTGGTGGCGACGATGAAGATGATGATGAACATTTGCTGAGTACTCAGTGTGTGTCAGGTAATGTGCTAAGGGATTTACACAGATCATTTAGCCTTTCCCACTCATACCAGAGTTTTACTTTGTGGACAGTAGTGAAAGCAAAGCTTCAAATCGCTCCATTACTTTCCAGCTTGGGCAAGTTGTGTCACTTGCCTAACACTGAGTTTGCTAATTTATAAATGGAGGTTATAATAGGATCTATGTTAGATAGCTGTTGTAATAATTAAATGAGATGTTCGTAAGGTGCTCAGCCATTGCACTTGGCACATTAACTCAGTAAATGCCAATTACTGCAATCATGACAACCACTACTACAACAATTCTCAGTTGTTCAGTGATGTTTGCTTGTTCAACTTTTCTTGGGCTGCCCTGAGACTGGTCTTGGGTAGTTGAGTATCCTGTTCTTCCTTTAGTGATGTGTCTATCCCTACAGTAAACTCCCTGAGACCTGAAGCAAATGCACTAGGTCTACAAAGCCCACAAATTGGGTTTTCAAAAGATATCATGGGGAAATACTGTGGCAGTTATGCGTGATAAAACTCAGAATACAGAGCAGGAAATATGGTGCGACTGAATTTATGTTAAAATGTATCACAGAAATACAATTATGTACCTATTAAAAATACCAGAAAGTAATCAACCAAAATATCACAGTTGCTATTTTTGCCTCTCTGGTTGATAGGCTTTTTGTTTTTCACATGCTTTTAATTGTTTTTTGAAAAATTAGCAGCATTTCACATAAGCAGAAAAAGAAATAACTGATGGCATTTGGAAGCACTCACTGAAAGTAAGTGACTTGCCTAAGGTCATATAAGTAGTTTGGGGGCAAAAAGAACTTGTGCCCTTACTCAGTATAGTTTTCATTACACCTCATTGTTATTCTTTACAATGATTCTGCTTAAAAACTATAAAACTCTTATATCATCTTAGTCTAGAAAATCAGAGAAGTCATACAAGGAGAAAGAAGCCTTTGAATGAGTAAGTTAAATTTAAAGGCCTAACCACCTACATTAAAGTCCCAAAGCCCTTTCTTTATGTCTTATACACCCATACACACAAATGTAAATTTTACAATTTCTATAAAGCAACCATCCCACATATTTTAATGAATTGTTCAGAAATATATACGATATGAAGAATGGTTTTAATCACATCATAAAGATGAAAACACAGATAAAAGCTGTTATGCATGGTCAGAGAGCTTAACCGATTAAGATTGACTTTAAGTAATCAAAAATGAAGAGAGGAAAAAAAAGCCATATTGATATATCAGATAAAACAATACATGGCACCCATACCTTTACAAAGGAGAGTTCCTCTTCATCTAGATTTATTTATATTAAACCACTTACATCTTTGTAGCATAAGACATTTGTTCAAAAATTGAAACTCTCCCTTTGGAAAAATCAGTATTCAGATATTGAATCACGAAAAGAAATGGACCACTAGAATGCCCGTAAGTCATCACAGAATGGCCATTGCTATCCTTAAACCAGTCTTCTTTTAGAACCCTGGGAAAGGCTAAGTGTACTTGGAAAACCAGATTTACAGGGCGACTGAAAAACTGAAAAAATTCTCACCATCCTGATAGCTGTTATTGCTTTGAATATCAAAATACTTTATCTCATTTTCTTTCTTAGGGTCAAGACTTTTTTGTGGCTGGGGATTTAAACTGGTCTGCTAGAAATGGTACCAAAGAATTACCCTAACTTCAATAGTTGTGATGCTACCAAGAATCTAGGCGCAGGGACGGTAATGATAGTTTGTTTCTCCAGAGAGATGTCCAAGAAAGAAAAGTACTGGGAGAACTGGCATTCACAAAGAAGACACTGCAGAAGATACTTCCCACATGACAGCACATTTATTTTGCTCTGCCAGTAGAAGTTATGCAGAAGGACTATTAGCACAAGTGATTGTTATCGGAGTCAGTAAAAAGAGACAAAGAAATGAGGTTTGGTTTTAAAACTGACCACACAGTGCTTCTAAGTCTGCTGGGGTAAACGTGCTGATGATGAGTTTAATAGAATTTGAGGTGGCACCCCTGGAGTCACCTTTCAACCGTAATTGTCATTCCCCTTTTATTGAATCTTTAGGATTTCCCCCCAATTTTAAAATAACTCCTCATTGTAGTACATATGGCTATCTGAGGGGAAAAAATCTAAAGAACATAACATAGTGCAGAAGGCTTTCTTATGTAATGGCCTCTGCTAATATTTTGACTCATTTCCATAAACTTGGGTGTATGTTTATAATCACAAAGCCATTTGTGCTGTTTTATATAGTTGAGATCATACTGAACATATAATCCAGTTTCTTGCTTTTTCATTTAATGCGTCAAAGCACAGGTCAACTTTTAAATGAATACCTGTAAAGACAATTTATCATTTATCATTTAATTGGTAATGACTGAAAATAATTGTTGAAAAACAAGCCTTTCTTTCAAAGTGGGTATGAAACTTATTCAAATAAAATAATTTTCTAGAAACCCAAGAAAGCATTTCAAAACAATTTTCTGACAATGTTTCTTCAGTAAGCTCTTGTAGGAGAAAAATGTTTGGTTATGAAGGACTATTAAGTTATTATCAAATACAATTAAAGCAGAGTTTTATCTTTTGATTCAACTTGGAAATAATCTGTTGCTTTACCCTTCAGTCTTCTGCTTTCTGTAGCTTAGAAATGTTTTAGATGGCCACAAGTATTAAAATCATGTCCTGCGATGCAAAATAAGCTAAAATTTCTTTGCACTATACTTAACCCTAACATATCTGTTCTGTATTTGGCAAATACAAGATAAAGAAAATACCCTTAACAGGAAAAAATATGGAGGGTCAGTATATGCTTGGAAGCAAGTGTGAGGTCTCTGAATATGTAAGACACACACACACACACCCCTCAGTAGGAAATAGATCTCCCTTAAAATCTGAGAGAGGAGGAAACGTTCAAATATTAGGCAGACTGGAGAAGTGCCACTGTCTCCTTCAGGTGAGAACTTGAAGCTAATTGTGCAAATGGCATAAAGCAGATTTCAGAACGGAGAAAGAAAAGAAAAAGAAAAAAAGAAAAGAAAAAGAAACGGAAAGAAAGAAAAGAAAAGAAAAGAAAAAGAAAAAAAGAAAAAGAAAAAGAAAAAGCAAAGCTCCTGAAACCAGAGGCTTGAAATGTTTTATTGGAGAAAAAGCACAGCATTCCCTCCTCCTGTGGGATGATAACGATGATTTATGAAGCTGAAGTCATTTCTTGTGATGGCGCTTCGGGGAGATTGGTTTCACATGATCCGCGAAGCCAGACAACGCGAGCTCAAGCACCGCCCCGCGTGTTCAAGTCGGGCTGGGATCCGCCGTCTTCAAGGGGATTCCAGAGCTCCGCGGAGGGGGAGGAGAAGCCCTTGCTTTCTGATGCAGGAACCACCTTCTCCCCTCCCACAGGCTCATTAGGTGCACGCACGGCTCTCTTAGTCTCTCTCCTTTTAAAAGTATTACTACTCCTGCATTGTAAATGCGCAGCAGGAGAGTAGCAAAGCCGAGATTAATTCCCCATGGATTCATATGGCTCGTTCTCACCCACGATGACTTGCACCTTTGCAAAGGTGCTTATGCTGCTGTTTTTATGGCTGGTCACTAACTTTATTCTGGCACATGGCTGTTGGCGCCATGACACGGAGCGAACATTTTATACCTGAATTAAAGTGGATATTTGACAGTTTCTGTCAGAAAGTTCAGAGCAAAGAATTTGTGGGACAAGATTTATTGCATATTGTATATGGGATACATCTGTTTCTTTACTAGCTTTGGTCCTTCCCTTAAAAAAAATTTAAAGAAGTTTCCTAAAGAAACATAATGACTGACAGAAAAAAAAAAAAGCCAAAGCAGAAGAAAAATATGGTCAAAAGTTGGGTATTTACAACCTAGTTTTAAAACACAAACCAAAAATTACACTTCTCATTCTGAGGAGAAAAAATGACTCAGAGTCATGAATAAAAGCTCAGTGAAACAATACTGTTATCATTGGCAATTATTTTATGGCTGGTTTAATGCCACTTATATAATGAAGTTAAAAACTTAAGTGCATAGCCTACCATTTTCTGCAGACCTGAAACAGGACTCGGAAGAATAATCTGCCTTTGATGTACTTTTTAAGATTTCACCATCCCAAATGGTGAGCTAAATTAAGTCCAACCACATCAGTGTCAAACAACAACAACAACAACAACAACAACAACAACAACAGAATTACAGACATTTAAACATTTAAAATTGATATGCCTAAAGATAAAAGCAGACAATTTCCAACCAAAATCCATCAAGACAAAGCGAAGGGTGTATTTAAACTTCATCTAAAAATTCTTCCTATGTAGCGAGTGAACATTGTGACAGATTCATAATTACATAAACCCTGGGCCCAACCTGGAACTCTGTTTGACGAGACAAGCTACTTTTTCTTGTAATGCTGGGGGAGAGCCTTTGATTCTGAATACTGCAAAACTGAAAATAAAACGTCCACTCTTAAAGATTTTGAAAAGTTAACTTTTAATTACTTTAGGTAATAGACATTCTTCTTGTAAAACTATGAAACGTTATAGAGAAAGCCTTGGCCAGTGGCCCTCTGCACCCCACTATCTGCCTCCCCCAACACACATCCTCATCCTCTCCCAAGACTCACAGTTAGCTGTTTGAGGTATATCCTTCCAGAACTTCTGAGTGTCTCTGAGCAAATGCACAAGGTTTTTCTGAGTCAGACATATGGAAGTATGCTTGCTTGCTCATCAAGGATGCATGGCTTTAATTTTAGTTGAGACTGTCAAATAGTTCTCCACACTGAGAGTTACATTTTCTATTCCACACAGCCAATAACTGATAATACCAAACTCCGTAATTTTTGCCAATCACATATATTTTGGTACAAATCCTTACTGCCTATATTGCAAATATCTTTCCCTATGTTTTTGCTTGTCTTTTAACTTAGTTTACAATATCTTTCATTTATAAATTTGATTTTGAGGTAGTCAATAAATACTTCCTTTATGTCTCATATATACACACATGCATACATACATTTTTTTCCTCTTTGCCTTTTGGCTTTTTATATTTAGGTCATGAATCATTTGGTATTGTGTAGGGTAAGACTCTTTTTTTGGGGGGGATGGATAAGCACGATTCAAACAGGCTGGATGTTCTAAAAGATACTCAGAGTATGCAAATAATGGCAGTTTTGTCTTGTCCTGTGTCACATTTAAACATGTTATTTCTTTCCCTGTCATTCTGCCGTGGCAAGGGCTTTCTGTATCTGGATCTAGTTGACCCATTCGTGTTTATCATGATTACAGATATATTTGGATATATCTCCCTTGTATTTATTTTTTCACTTTTATTTACCAGGCTTTCTAGCTATTTCCCTTTCCCCCTTTCCTGACTTTTGTTGGCTTCACCAATTGCCTTTGCTTCATTTTTCCTTTACTGGTTTGAAAATGATAATTTTAACTTTCTGATCGGTGAATACGTTTAAGTTTCAACACCCATAACACAAATATCTGTGCTGCTAAGAGTATTTAAAGTTAATTATAGCTCTATCCCTTAACTCTGAGCAACATAAAATGGCCTACTTCTCCCCTCTTCCTCCTACCGCCGGCCAAATCTCAGGGCCACATTCCATGCCACAGCCCGTGTTGCTATCATCTGCAAATGTACTTCCAGATTATAAAAAAAAAAATGTTCTTAATGACTAATATTTAAGCTTTATTTTATGAATTCATTTGTTCATTACACATTTTGCTACCCTACTTCCTCCTGGATTCATTTTCCTATTGGAGGAGTACAACCTCGAGAGAGTATCTATGAATAATCAACTTCCTACACTCTGTGTGTCTCAAAAGAATTCACTTTTCCCTTTCATTTTTATGATGGTTTGACTAAATGTAGAATTCCAGCCTGAAAAATATGTTTCTTCGGAATTTTCCATTTAATGCTCCATTGTTTTCTTGCAACCAGCGTTGCTGCTGAGAAGTCTGTTATTTTGCTCTCAGAATTTTTCCAAATCCTTGTTTCTCAAATTTGATTATAAAGAGTTAAGAGTATGGACACATGTGCGTTTATCGTTTGGTACTTGAGAAGCTCTTTCAATAAAAGATGCAATGTCTTTCTCTTCATTTCTAGGAAGTAATCTCATATGGTTTGAGTATTTCTTCTTTTCTTGTATTAAGTGGATGTTGGATTAAATAGACTAAATTTCTCGATACAGTTTTTATATCTCAGCATTTCTTCATGCTTCTCTTCATGCTATATTCTAGAAGATTCCTTTGACTTGATCTTTTTTTTTTTTTAAGATTTTATTTATTTATTTGACAGAGAGAGACATAGCCAGCGAGAGAGGACCCTGGGATCATGCCCCGAGCCAAAGGCAGACGCTTAACGACTGACCTACCCAGGCGCCCCATTTGACTTGATCTATCTTTGAATTCACTAATTTGTCTTCAGTGATGTCTATTTTGTTATTCTGTGCATTCGTTGATTAAAAAAAAAATTGTCATCTAAAATTTTCATTTCTATGTTCTCCACCGGATTCTTTCATATGGAGTGGTGGCCTCTTATAATTCTCTGAGATTATAAAATACATGTTCTAAAGACCTGCTCTGCCTACAAGTGTATTTTCTCAGGTGTAAGCTCTGCTTGTTGAGTTTATCGACTTTCCTCAGTTGTTGATGCTGGCTGGCGAGCCAATCTTTGTACTTGAATCTCACCATTAGACACAGGAGTGGGAAATTATGCTACAGCTTATATTCTAGTTGTTTGGGGGGAATGTAGAGGAGGGGCAGAATATTTCACGAGGCAGGGTACTCCCTCATATCCCAAGGTAGCATCAGCTACCCAAGACAGCACTCTGTCTCTCCCACCCAAGAGCCCCTTTTGTGGCCCTGTCTCAGAAGTGAGTACTTCCTATTATAGTTGTCGACTCCAGGGTATGGCCAAAGGTGCTGCCTCTGCAAAGTAAGACTCCCCCAAGGGTGTAAGTCTAAGGAACTGCTTACATTTCAGTCAAGTCAACTTCAAGTCAAAGTTTTGCATTTCTCTCCCCACAGATGCATGATGATAAAATAGATCACGTATGTTTTCCCAGGTTTTTAAAACCAAATAAAATGCTAAAGTAGCAATCTCACTATTATTATCGCAAGTAATGATGTGGGGCTATAAATAATCATAATCAACCACTTGAACATGAAGACCTATTTTAAAACAGCTATGTGGAAACAAAGCCACACAGACGGCACACAGAAATCTAGCCACACAGATTGTACGGAATGCTTTACAGGTAACTTCCACATTTTCAGAGTTTTCTTCCCAGATTGGACTTCCCTGAACTCACAGGGGAGAGCCACAGTGCCTGGAGCTGTAACATCCTACTGCAAAAATAGGGGAAGGCCATGTTGGAGCTGCGTGCCCCCGCCAGAAGCCATGTGCTTCCTTTTTTACAGTTCTATAAAATGGCATCTGTGAATAAATAAGATTTCATTGAAGTGCTAGAAGCCACACACAGTTGGAGGGCTGGGGGATGGCGGCACGTGCTATCACCAGCAGATACCGTATTGCAGTCATGGGGAGGACTGGGGGTAAGAGTATGAGCAGGAGCGGGTAAGGAAGGAAGTCTTTAAAATCCTGGGGCATGTTATTATGGAGCATATTAAATAAATGTGAACATCACTTGCAAAGGGACATCTCCCATTTCCTTCATGCCATGAAATGCAAGTCTACTTGGGCAGAATCTGGAGTCTGGTAGTGATTTGCAGAGGTTCAGGTTCTTAAATAGTTTCCTTACTTCCAATATATCATACGTTACTGATGCATTAGTTATATATAGGTAATGTTTTATAGTTTATCACACATTTTCAGAAAGTTATTTTTATCATGAAAGACAAAGTACTTATCAGTGGCAAGCTAGACAGTATTGTCCATGTTCAATGTTGGTCAATATCTCAACCATTCTCGTCACTTTCTCCATCTCCTCCATTGGCTCTTCCTCTTCTTCTCCCTCTTGCACTCTGAATATATTCAGCTCCCAAGGTTGTCCTGTGGCTCTCCTCACTTATATCTTTATATAATTAGTTAGACACACAGCTACCATTCTTCTGCTGAATCTCAGCTTTCTATTGTCAACTCTAAACTACATTCTCAACATCCAGGTTTGCATTTCTCTTGCTTTGCTGGACACCATGACGCGAATAGCTGTCTAGGAATTCAAATTATCCCTGAGTCCCCCCCACCACAAATAACACAAACCTATTTCTTTCATAGCCTTTTTTGTTTTGTTTCAAAATTTTACTTAAATTCTAGTTAGTTAACATATGGTGTAATATTGGTTTTAGGGGCAGAATTTAGTGATTCTTCACTTACATACAACACCCAGTTCTCACCACAAGTGCCCTCCTTAATGCCCATCAGCCACCTAGCCTGTCATAGTCTTCCACAACTCCATAAATAACATCACCGGTCACTAAGATGATCAAAACCTGGAAATTGTTTTTGGTGCTTCTCTTTCTTCAACACCAACGTCAAAATCATTACCAAATCCCTGTCTTTTCTACTTCCCAAATCTACCACATTCTTCTATCTCAACCTCCATCACTCTGGCCCAAAGTGTTATTATTTTTCACCTGAGTTACTTCAATAACCTCTTTATATCTACTCTCACTTCCACTTTGTTTCTACAGAACAATTAGAATAATCTCTTAAAACACAAATGCAGTCTTATTACTTTCATTTTACAAACTCTTCTAAGGCTTCGCACTGAATCGTGAATGAAATAGCAATCCCTTTTCATGGGCGTCAGGGCTCCGCATGCACAGCATCCGTCAGTCCCCGTGGCTCTAGCCCATTCTGGTTTCTCCGTATGCCAACCTCTCACCCACCTCAGTCCTGCCACTTGTGATATTCCTTTTGCTTGTGATGTTTTTCTTCCTACATTTCCCATGACTAGATCCTGCCCTGGGTGAAACGTCAGCATGGAAGAGAGTCCTTCCCACTCTTTTAAAGCAGGTTTCTTAAAGCTCTGCCCCCAGCCAAACCTAAACATCCCATAATCTATAATACACAATATTACAATGTGATATACATTGGGATAGTTATGTGATTTTTAATTTATTTCTCTTCTTAATTATAAGTTGATCTATTCTGTTCAAGACTATAGAAACTGTGCCTGGCACAGAACCTGACTCACTGTAGGCATTCGACATTGGTTGAATGAATTTTCTCTACTATTCTGTGCATGGTAATTGCCTTCTTGTAGTCACATCTGTTTAGGATTGGCTCTCCAGCCTAGGCTGTGAGATCTTCAAGCCAGGGAACTGTCTCTTGCCTTTGCTTGGTACAATATTCAACACGTGGGCCTATAGATAATGAATGAATGGTTACGATTACGCACTCAGTAATCTTTTTTCAAATCGCATGAGACCTGACACACAAAATCAACTTGGGAGATGTTTAGTCTTAAGAGGTTAAAAAAAAATTGGTAATAATCAGAGGCCAAGGAAATCATGGATGAGGTCTGTTTGGATAACAAAACTTGAATGATGGAAACAAGTTTGAAATAGTAGTCAGAAATAACTCCAAGAGAGACCTAAGGGAGCTGATACTCTCTTTGGATGTCTGCATCTATCACTGACGTGGCAGTGTGATCCCTGGAAAAGGAGCATCTCCCGGAGTATCCTTCCCCTCATCTGTCAAGAGGGCCTGATGGTCGCTTCTTTCACAAGGATAGTGGAAGGACAGATAAGGTGGCGTAATGTCAGATGCCCTGTAGTCCACTGGAGAAAAAGCACACTATGAGTGGAAGACAGTCTGGGGAACCTGCTTACTGCAGCCTGAGAGGCTATATGCCCATGGCGAAGGTATTGAACAAGACTGAGGTTGAATTCCCTCAGTAGGGGAAAAAAACCTGTTTCTCTGCTATTAAGAAAAAGAAAAACAGACCAACAGGGTATGCTCAGAAACTGATGGAAAGAGTGATGCCATCAAATCAAGCTGTAGGAAGAGTTAGTGAAAAGATAGCAAAAACAGAATCAAAGGATTCTAGGGAAGGATATGCCAATTTCATAAGAAATAGGGAAGCAGTTAGAGAAACAATGATGGTTTCCTTGACATCCTTCCTAATCCACTGTTGAGTCCAGTCTGAGTCCAGTCAAAGACTGGACTGCTTATTCCATGCCTAACTCATGCCTAACCTATGAGTTTACTTTTGTGTAAAACCAAGAGAGATCTACCTTATATTAGAATACTAGGTGTATTTCATAGAATAGTTTCATTAAAATATTCCAGGTAGTTTCCAGATAGCAACAAAGTTGTGGAAATACTATTCTGTATGTCCTTCCCAGTTTTCTTAGTGCTGGTTCTTTCCAGAGTTACGCATTCTTATCTTTTTCAACTACTTTCTGAATAAACAAGTTCAGAGAACACAAACGTCTGCCTACGACTGATGGCTTCACCCTGTCCTGAAACTAAATAAAGCTACAAGGGAATGAAAAGAGAGGCTGAAGGGATGGCATTTCCCTCAGGGTTGTTGCCACGTCTCCATTAGGTTCTGGGGTATGTGCTTATTTTTATAGCTCTCTTTTGTGAATAGATGGTGTGAGACAGAAGTCCTATTTCCAAGGTTCATTTTACTGAGCAGCCTATAGTCAGACTTTCCAAGAAGAAAGACGGAAAATTATGGTCCAAGCAGCATTACTGTCAATCGAGGGACCAAGGAGAATCCTGGACCTCATCCACTCAGCAGCTTAAACTATCATTTATGAGCAGCAAAATGACTGTTTCTGGGTCTCAGCACCATTATTTTGGTCTGAGTTTGTGGCATTAAGGCCCAGCTAATCATAAGGATCTATTTTTACATTCCCATCACTTTCACATATGGATGACTGCCATTGCATTATTGAGAAAAAAAGAATGCTTGAGGAATCTTGTCCTTCTAGATGGAAAGGACAACATGGAAGACAGTGGAATTAGTTTTAATTCTTGTCCTACTTCATAACAAAAGGGTTCTAGTCATTTCATGTTATTGTCTTGTTTAGCTTTTTTTTTTTTTTTTAAAGATTTATTTATTTATTTATTCGACAGAGATAGAGACAGCCAGCGAGAGAGGGAACACAAGCAGGGGGAGTGGGAGAGGAAGAAGCAGGCTCCCAGCGGAGGAGCCTGATGTGGGGCTCGATCCCAGAACGCCGGGATCACGCCCTGAGCTGAAGGCAGATGCTTAACCGCTGTGCCACCCAGGCGCCCCTGTCTTGTTTAGCTTTCTAAAGTCACAATGAAGAAGAGAGGATATACAGATCACTGGCTCTTCTCTCGAGTGGAGTTCCAGACAGATGTAACTGACTTAATGACAGAAAGGGAAAGGGGTATTGGATAAAGAAAAATATGGTCTACTCATGCAATGGAAAAATCTACAGCAGTTAAAAGAATTAGATCCATACCTATCAATATGGGTAGGTTTTCAAACAATCTTGAGTGAAAAACTGGGATGCAGAATGGCAAACCCAGTAGGATCCATCCTTTCTATTGTACTTTCATTGACTTCCTAAAGAAAGTCTGGATCTCTGATTCTTAATTTGGTAAATTTTGATCACTGAAAGCCATCCAAGAGGAATTTCAATTCTCTAATAGCACTATAAAAAAAATGATGCCTTAATTTTTTATCATTTAGAATTTTCTTTCCACACCGGGCTTTTATAACAGTGAATGGAGTTTGGTCGGGCTGTAAGAGCTAACAATTTGGATACTAGCTCTGCATAGCATCTACTGTATTCTGCCGAAGATGATCCAAAAAGGCTACCGTCTCCGCTGAGAAGGAAAGACAAATGGTTGTGGTTACAATGGTGTCATGATTCTCAGATAAAAGGAGGGAGTTAGGTCTACCACTTGGCTCATGCTCCCTCCTAAGCAAACCACGAAATTTTAGTGACCCAATAAAATGATTAGGGATAGAAAGCACGCTCTTTCTGCAGTCTCTCTGACCACTAGGTATATAGACACAATTAACACTTTAGTGGTTTCAGCTTCTTTTATTTAAGGATTTCAGAATTCCTCCCTATGCGACTTTATGACATTTCCAATGAACAGGGAGACAGACAAGTAAAATACAGTATTTCCTGGGAGACGACCTAAGGCAAATCTCTTTATCTGCTGGCATGTTTATACATGTGCTACACATCTAATGCTTTGTCACCTCTTAGAGGCAAAGCTCTGGTAGATGGCAAGCATGCTAGTAATTGCTTTTTTGTAGCAAGAGCTAGCTGGTTGCAAACTCAAGATACAATTTGTAAGAACACAGAATTGGACAGGAAAACACCAGCCAATTGAAGAAAACTTCCCACTCTGCTTCCTCAAGGTCTACTCTAACTCAATGTTGACGCAACTAACTAAATATCCAAGAACAACAATTTGTTATGCAATATCTAGTCTACGCCAAGGCAACAAATAATGAGACTCACCAAATCTTCCCGCTAAGTGAAAAACAGACACCTAGGCAAACGTTCTGTCAACCTTATGGGTCTTTTCCAACTGATAAATAATACAGGCCCCAGGATAGAGGAGTGGGGTAAAATTTTTTTTTTGAAGTTTTCTAAGAATAAAAAATTTCTTCCAATGTACACTTTCATTAATATTAAGGACTGCATATATGGCTGCTGGGGTAGAATAGTGAGAATAAAGTCAGCAGCCCATGCCTTCCTTTGAGGCCTCTTTCCTGGGATTGGTTCCCTTGCTCATGAGCTGGAAACAGATGGATGCCATCACTTTTCAGGATACCTTATTTGGCGTTGTTATGGACTGGACCTATTGTCTCAGTTTACAAAAGCGGTAAGGATCTTCAGACCCCTGCCAGTCTGTGGAAATCACCCTTTCATCTGGGTAAAGACTAGAGTCCATGAATGATGACAACAGTTGACACTCTTCTGCTGCCAGCATATAAAACCAGGCTCTACATCTAAATACAACTCCCCAAGGTCTGAGACCTCTGTGGTGGAAGGAAGAAGAGACTTAGACCAACACTCCCAGGGAAATGAAGGAGGGGCACATTTCTCCCATGTGACAAAGCTAAATTCTGTACCTGTGGAGAGACCTTGCGCTGACCAGAGAGAAATAACTAGATAAGGATTACTTTGATCTGCAACTCATTTTAGTGTTTCTTTTCCAATACAAGCGAAGGGAACGTCTGCATTTCTCCAGGTAACACAGGATCCTATACTCAGGGTATCCAAAATTTGGGGAATCTGGAAGGCTAAAGACTGGCTCCAAGTTATTAGACACAGACTGTCTAACAAATGACAAGGATATGTAAATCTCATAATTCTTGCTTCTGACTAGTTTTTGGTCATTAGAAAAAGATAGATTAAAAAAAAAAATCACCCTGGCTATGTGTTCATTGCAGAAAGTAGACACTCCTGTCTCAGTGTCTTCCATTCATTAAATTTGTTTTCTTCCCCGATCACATTTTTGACTTTGCTCTTTTGGTTAGATAGGTAGGAAGAGTTTTTAGATCTTATTTTTAAGATCTTATAAAATCTTGTTTTCATCTCTGAAGGCATTCCATTCCATTTATAATTTAATTGAGGACAAACACATTTAACTGCTTTCCCCCTTTATTGGACAAATTCAATCTGTATTCCTGAGCACTCACTGCATGCTTAGTGGTGGGGATTCTAAGAGGAACAAAACAGACATCTGCCCTCTCTTATCAGCCAAGTAATTTCTCAAATATTTAAAAATTTCTCAAACACTTGAAAAGTGACATGGAGGAAACAATGACAAACAATGACAATTGCATTAATAATAAGAGAGAGGACCTGATTCCCACAGGGGTGTGTCTAAGGAAAGCCCTTCCGCTCTGAGGAGGGGCTTCTACCATCTAAATACCCGTCCTTTTGAGCCCCTCTCTCTACTTATCCCGCCACTCCAGCCCAAGGCACCAGAATCCCTCAATGAATTCTTGTCCTCATTGGAGTCTTCCTTTGACATCAGATAGAACTAGTCTGAGTTCAGTTTCCACAGTTGATAAATGGAGGTAATGACAGTGCTTTCTTCGAGGGTTTTTAAAATGAGAACTGAAAGAGATTATGCTTAATACCAGGCTCAGAACATTACATCAAAAACTAAGGATGTACTGTATGGTCACTGACATAACATAATAAAAAATTAAAAAAAAATCAGGCTCAGAGTGTTAAATAAATGCTAGCTGATATTATTTTTATTATTCTTAATAATCAATCATAAACATTATTGAAGCTTGGGAAATCCTACACAAGAAGTGGGACCGCACAGTTTTGAGCGTGTGTGTTACCTTGGCTAGAAAAATAAGAAGTAGGGTGCCTGGGTGGCTCAGCCTGTTAAGTGGCTAAGTGGCTGCCTTTGGCCCAGGTCATGATCCCAGCGTCCTGGGATCAAATCCCGCATCCGGCTCCTTGCTGAGTGGGGAGTTTGCTTCCCCCTCTCCCTCTGCCCCTTCCCCCTGCTTGTGCTGTCTCTCATTCTTTCACAAAAATAAATAAATAACGTCTTTAAAAAAAAGAAAAAAGAAAGTAAAGCTTGGCCCCCAGGCTCAAGCTGAAACTTCTATTTCCTCAGTGTGAGCAAGAGCCTATGCAGGGTTGGAGGGGAAGAGTGGTAGGTGGTGGGTTGGGGGGTATTGCAGGGGCCAGGGAGTCAATAAATGGACTCACTAGACTGGGGGAAAATCTTTTGTGGGAGCAGTAAGGTTGGACAACTAGAATAGAGACAAGGAATATAATCTCTCAGAGAGTGACGCAAATAATCCACTCAGGCAAATAATCCCCAAGAATGTAGCATTCTTTTTAGGAACTTCTGATTCCCACGGGTGGAGAAGGGGGGCAGAGAAGGAATGCTTGCTCCTGGTGTCAGTAAATAGAATCTTCTGGTGAAGAAGTACTTTGAATATACTTGCAAGAGAAGTTCAATGCTCTCCAAAGTGGGGAAAACTAAGCACCAGGGATTTCCATGTATCTGCCTAGAAAATGCTGGGCTTCAGTCTATGGCCAATTGGAATTTTTACAACTCTCAAAAACATCATCATTCCCAAGGGAGTTCAGGCTCTGTTGAAAAGCTTTTCTGTTCCATAGGTTAGCACCAGGCTAACAACACAGAGTTCCTGAGACCACTTAGGATTTAAAACACAAACTCAGCTTTTGCATGTTTTTAAAACATCCCTATAACTATGGGTTGTTTAAAAATAGCTATACCCCAAAGAGTTTATTTCCAACATCTGACATGATTGCATTTTGCAGCCATTTGTTATATAAATAATGGTAGCAGAGGAGAAATATGAAAAAACATTGCCCCCTCTCAAAGCCTGATGGATTTAATGCTTTTGTTAACTCTGGATTCCAAATCTGGGGGTGGTTTGTCTGTTTGCGGTGTGTAAAATAAAATACTCTATGCCCGCCTCAGCTTTTCCTCTGATGTAGCAGCAATTTGCAAAGGAGCTATTGTTCCTCTAAGACTTTGCTGACTTTTCTTCATTGACAACTGTGCATTGGTGTGGAGAGGGGTTTCAATGCGGTGGCTGCCGAGATGATGCTGTGAAGGGGAATTGCTTTTTGAGACGATGACTCAAGCAGTATTTCAAACCGCCGATAATTCAAGGCTTGGTAACATGTAAGGCATTTGCAGTGGCTCCTTCTTCATTTCTCAGCTTTGATCCAGGATTACCTGAATAGAGTACGCTGTGTGTGTGTGTGTGTGTGTGTGTGTGTGTGTGTGTGTGTGTGAGAAAGACAGGAGGCAAGGTGATTTATTATGCTTAGAGTGGTCAGTGAGAGAAAAGCAAGGGACAGACTAATTTTCCCCCATTCTGTTTTTCTTCTAGAACATGACCTTCCCCTTCTCCATTTTACTATCCCTCCTGTCTCCTGTCTCAACCTCTGAAATTCACAGGGAAAAGGAATGTGGGCATCACATTTAATTAAATATGAATTTTCTTACACCATTCTCACTTTCTCGGGCTCCTTCATAAACTCAAGTTTTATACTAAGAGGAAAATACCTCTCACTCCATAGAGGGATTTTGAGAGTGAGAGCCCTGTATAATCTGTACTCTAACGTTTCTCATTTCTTCCTGGTTCTTGGAAACTCCTGAGATTTATTTCCAACCCAGTTCCATTTGTTCTCAACTAATAGAGTTAGCCCCAATATGTCTGTTTTACCAGATTCTGCTGAAAACCAAATTAAAGCCTTGCATGGTGAAGTCCTTTTTTTTTTTTTTTTTTTTTTTTTTAAGATTTTATTTATTTGAGAGGGGGGAGGCTCAGGTGAGTAGGGGGTGAGGGGCAGAGGGGGAAGGAAAGGGACAGGAGACTCCATGCTGAGCACAGGGCCCAATGCAGGGTTCAATCTCACCACCCTGAGATCATGACCTGAGCCAAAGCCAAGAATTGGTCACTTAACCCGGTGAGCCACCCAGGCACCCCCGAACTGCTCTTCTTAAACCTGTTTTTCTTTCTTCTTCAGAAAAATTAGAAAAATTATATTTGTACCATGTCAACATGGTCTTGAGCCCAGCTCAGGATCCTCTGTCCCTTGACCACCAAGCTGATGAGACTGCCTGCCTAGCTCACTTGAGTCAATCTCCTCCTCTCACACGGCTTCTGGAATTGGGCTTAGGTAGTGGCAAATTGAGGAACTGAAACCTTTAATGATAGACAGATAAGTTTCTCACTCTATGCTAACTCACTCTAAGGTCCCTTGCCCTTTCTTTTCAGGGTGCCTCAAAGGGGAAAAAAAAGAGAGAGAGAGACGCAAAACACAAACAAAGACAGATGCCAAAGACCCAAGTCAAGACTCTTATTCGTTACCCCAAAGAAACCAAAGGGCCACTGCCCAGGCTCCACTCGGCTGGTTGCTCCCCTCCCTCAAATGTGGCCGAAACTCACCTCCCTGGCGGCCTCTCTCATTCCCACCATTATCACTTTCACCTATTCTTTTTTTCCCTCCAAGAAAAACCAGCATCATGAAAAATGAGCAGATAAAGGTAATCCAGGTACCACCTTTCTCTGAACACTCTCATCTTTTTCTTACGCGGGCTGATCCTGAAAATGGAATCACTCTTCAAAGAGGGACCCCTCGCCATCCCTGATCCCCTTGGTTAATTCTAGAGCAGGCGCTCCACAGTCACTGCACAGGAAGTCAGACGCTTTCCTGCATGTAAGCCCTTCACAGTGCTAACATCATGATACCAAAACGTTCAACCAAAACACGGCACTACGGCTTTGGGGCATTCTCAGGGGAACAGCATTACCTCTGTCACAGTTTGCGAATTTGAATTATGTAGGGTTGGTTTGGAAGCCGAGTAGCATCCAGGAATCCAGTCCCTTTCTTCCTAAACCTACCCAGCTGCTGGAGAGCCCATGAGGAAGGGCTGGAGGAGAGGGCGGAGGGCACGCATGTGGCCCAGCCTGCCTGGGCTGCATGTCTGGTCCTGATCACATACTCCTACATACTCACGTATAAGGGATAGCAAATCATTCAGATACATTAAAATGGGCTGACTTTCAATACAAGGCACCCCTTATTTTACTCTAAATTTTAGTCTTAATTTAGTCTAATTTTTTTCTAAATCAAGACCTTAAAACATAAACCTAGAGTTAACTTTCCTCTCCCAAACTGGAATATCACTTTCCTTCCTGGCCCAGAACACTAACCAGGTTTCTGCCACCGGAAGTAGGGAAAGTACTGGATATCCTGGGAGGAAGCCTGCCCTAGTCTTCCAATTTCCAAACCAAAGACACTTGCAGATACAGACACGTTTTTTCCCCATGGTCTAAGTTGCAACCTTAAACAACCTGATAGCTTTTTCATTCTGGACTATGATTTCCACAATGTGAAGGTTTGCAAGGGTTTTGTTTTCAAATAGATGTTATGGGTAATGGGTAATTCCATGGGCATCCTATCTCAATCCCCTTGAATTAATAACCTTCCCTTCCTGAGTGTGACCTTGGTGTCCAGATAACCTTGGGACACAGACAAGGAGGAGTCCCAGGATATGTCTGTCTGATGCACGGGTGGAGGAGGGATGGGGAGGAAGTGAACCCTGTGAACTGACGAATAAAACACATAGAGCTTTACATGTGTGGTCCTGCTCACTGCTCCTCATTTTACTTTTATTTAGGAGTCTGGTAATGTTCACATCCCTGTTTCATTGGTTCTACTTATTGTAAGTTACAGCAACAGTAATTCACAGTCTAACTCGGCTTTACCTCAGCCACTCCTTTCCCCTCAGACATTGGGTTTCAAAATCATATATAAATGCCCAGAAACTCTCTCCCCAGAACCAATCCCTTCACATTTTTCTATATAAACTGTATACATCTCACAAACTCTGCACTTAATGAATACAAAACTGTACCCCTCACTTGGTAAAGAAGATGACACACCCATTGTTTGTGCACGTGTCTCGCTTGGTCTCGTCATTGTACACTTAATCAAGAAGGAAGTCTCAAGCTTTTATACACCTCAGAAATCCTGACAATGGGCAAAAGGGCTTCCATTAAGTAACATGAGGAAAATAAGAACTGTGTGGGTCATGCTATGATAGGGCATTGTAGGAATAGGGAGAGTAATGACAGGGCTATGTTCCAGAATACTCCTTGCTTTTCCAGTTCCTCTCCTAAGCCCCTTCTAATTGTGCACTCACATAATGGAATCAAAATGGTAGCCTTGTTTGTTTTTCCAGGCTTGGTGATAATGTAACAGTGAAAAATGCTTTATCATTGTAAAAAGTATGTGTTGAGAAAGGTAAGCTTGGGTCCGAGATCCAAATATGTGATTGACCAAGGTACATGGGGATGGCTGTGGGACTACTAAAGAATGATGTGATTTGGACACTGCCTCCTGGAGCCACTTTCAGTATCACACTGTGGCAAGTCTGTCACACCGTCGTCACTTCTGATCACTGAACTCCATTCTCTTCATGCATGGTTTGGCTTTTGTGGCCTTTCGAAACTCAACCCCTTCAGCCTCTTCACAAGAGTTAGCATCAGCTCCTTGGAATTTTCTTCCCTTAGCTTGAATGCTGCATACTCTCAGGGCTTCTCCTATTTCTTCAGATTCTTTTTTTTCCTTCTGTCTACCTCTATGGTATGTTTGCTGCCGCCCCCCCCTCCCCCGCCAATTCTCTCCATCGCTTGCTTTTTTCTCTACTCTCTCTCCATTTTCAATCTCTTTACAGTTTTGCCAATCGCTGCTTTGTGGTTATTTCCCAGCTAGGAGTGCTAGACTCAGATCTCCAACCCCTGCTGTATACGTCATTCAGGTATACACCCTGTATGTTCTAGGGTGAAGTCTAGGTCTTCAGTACATGTTCATCTTGCAGTGTTCACTTCCTGTAAGGGCACGCTATTCCTTCTGTCACTTAAGCTCTGGGTCTCACTGTCATCCTAAATTTCCATTCTTCCACTTCCAATTACCCCGATTTATCCACCAGCAAATATTTAGGGTGCACCCACTATGTGCTGGGTCCTGGAGATGGAGGAGTGAACACAACTGAGGTGGTCTCTGCCTTCATGGAGCTTATATCCTATCAGCTGTCTAAATCCTGGAGACCTGGCTTAGGTGATGTCATCTATATTTAACTTCTCATATGTTTTCCCATAAAATGCCCCCTAGTTCAAACCATTATCACTCTTCCCTTCTGTTACTACATGGCATCTTAAATGGTCTCCTCTAGTCCTTGTCTCCCTGCCTCCAGTTCACAGTATTCATTGTAGCCAGTATCACCTTTTTATTCCACAGCTCTTATCACATCACTTTCACGCTCAAATCCTCAACCCAATGTGAAATGGAGCGCTCAGGCGGCATTTACAGAGGGTGGAACTTAGGTGGAGGGAAGGCTCCTGATCAATCCAGGTACAGCGATTCATTTTAAAATTTTTAGTCTTTAGAAGTACATCTGTATGACTTCCAACCACCTCTGCTAACTGATTCAGTCTCCACTGCCTCTTTACATCTCTGTCTTCCTCGCACTCTCCCCAAAGGGATTCTGCAGGTGATTGTTCCAGGAGCACCTCCGGTTCTATCAGCAGCCTCTCCTCCCCAATCCCTGTTACCTTCCCTTGGGTCTAGTACTGACTGGTCAGAAATCTGATCTACAGAAGACAGGTGCACTAGTCAGAGTGGTCAGGAGCGTGGTTAGAATTACCTAGCCTGGGCAACAGGGACATTATATAACACTCAACCTACAATGGGTATATTTACTATAACTGTTGTACACTCCATGGAATCAATTCAATTCCCTTGGAATATTCTTCACATTCCATACTTCAATGCTCATAACCTACCTTCTTTCTCTTCCCTCTGAGCTACATGGTGGCTTTTATGTATATCCTTGAAAGAACCTCTTCTGTTCATTAGTTCAAAAATATTGATAGCACGCCTACCAATACTGTAAGCAGTGAGTAGAACAGAATCTCTGACCTCAAGAAGTATACTTCTTATGGGAGCAGACAGGAAACAATGAACACATGATATTTCAAATGGAGATGAAGTGCTACGAAGCTGTATAAGCCAGAGAAATGAGAAGGGACAATAACAGAGTCTGAGGAGGTGTTACTTGATCCGGGTGTTCTCTGATATTGGAGCAAGGGCCAGAATGAAGTAAAGGAGCCTGCCATGCAGAGATCTGGGGAAGACGCATTCTGACCAGAAGAGCCCGTACGCTTCCCATAGCGGAAGTATGCTGGCCAGTCTCAAAGCTCAGCAGGAAGGCTATGGGTGCCAGAGTGGAGAGAAGAAGGCAGGGAGTGATAAAAATTGAGAACAGTGAGGTGATGGGAGTCAGATCACACCGAGCCTTGTAGGTTTGGTAAAGACTCTGAATTTTGTGGTGAATGAAATGGAAAATCTCTGGAGGGTTTTAAGGAAATGAGTGACCTAATCTTGCATTTACTTTAAAAGGATCTGAGGGGCAAGGCTGGAAGCAGGAAGAGCGCTTGAAAGCTATTACAATAGTCCAGGTGAGAAATGATGATGGCTTGAACCAATGTAGTAGCAGGAGAAGTGAAAAAGAGTTGTCAGATCCAGGATATATTTTGAAGGAAGAGCTGACAGAATTTGCTGATGGCCTGGTTGCACAGTGAGAGATAAGACAGGGTTTAAGCTTCCAAGATTTTTGGCTTGAGCACTTTGAAGCAAGCCGGTCCACCACTTTCTGCATGTGTGAGGATGATGATGGGGGTGAAGTACGGAAATCAAAGTCTGGTTTGAGACACCAAGTCGAGATCCACCCAAGTGAAGACATTGAACCAGCAGTTGGATGTACAAATCTGGAATGCAGGGGAGAGAGGTATGGGCTAGGGATATGAATTTGGGAGTCATCTGAATATAGATGGCTATTTAAAACCTTAAGGAGATCACACCTGGCAAGTGAGCAGAGCTAGAGAGAGAGAAATCCATGGGCTGAGTCCTGAAGCCCCCCAAAGTGTGGATATCAGGAGAGTGAGAAACCGGCACAGAAGACATCATGGAGTATCTATGAAGTAGAGAAAGGAGAAAAGAGAATGCTGGCCTAAAGCAAAGAGAAGGAAGTTTCTAAAGGATGGGTTAATCAACTCCATCAGAGGCTACTGAAAGGTGGAGTAAGATTTGTGTCAGAACTATAGGGTCCTTGAGGCTAGAATTCGTATCTGATCCATCATTCTTTCTCAGGGCCTCACACACAGCAGATAGCCCATAAAGGCTGAAGAAATGCCTGACAAAGAACAGTTGTGATTGGACACAGAGAACAGGGTGTGCTCCATCGGCAGATGCCTGCCCTGGGGCAAAATGGGGAAAAGATGACCACTCCACGGATGTGGCACTGAAAGGATCCCTGAGTGCTCTTGCCTCATCTCTGTGGCTCGACCCGGAGACACTCCCAGTCTGAAGAACTTCCAACGTTGTAGGGGGTGGAGGTGGAGGGCTGGGGAAGGAATGAACGCGAGAGGGAAAGTGGTGAGGAAGAAGCAAAAAAGACCAGAATGGTCGGAATGATGCTGGGCAAAGATAGCGAGGCGTGAATCAGAAAGAATCTGAAGAGCACGTTCTAAGAAAACCAAAAAGATAACGGGGGGAGGGGGAGGCAGAGGGAACACAGAAAGCTACAGAAGAAGGGAGAGAAAACTGAGGTAAGAGGGCAAAGAAAATCAAAAGCAGAAGGAGACAAAGTAAAAACCTGAGGAGGGGCTGCCAGCATCTGGAGAAGGAACAAAGGGAACACAGTGCTGTGGGCTTATGCTGAGATTGGCCTGGGGACTGGGGGACTGGTGTCTGAGTTCTGTGTGCCTCCAGAAAAGATAAATGGTAAATTCGGGGGAACCCTCCCCAAAGCCTCTGGGTGTTTTGAATCCAAGAAGAAACATGCTGGCCAGGGTGAAATGCTCATGTAAACACAAACTACAATAGCCCTGGGGTGACAAGTGACCTGCCTGTGAGTCTCACAAGGCCATGGGCGGCCGAGCAGCCCAGGAGGCTCCAGCCTGTTCCTGGCTTCCAGTCTGGGTGTACAACACACATGGCCATTTCAAGGGGAGAAGGAAAAAAAACTGCATTCAACTGGGTGACCTCTCTTGTCAGCATTTGGCTAATTAAGGAAAGATATTACCTACAGATCTCTAGGTCTCGGTCCTATTTCCTGCTCGTTAAAAAATGGTTTAATGAGAAAAAAAAAATCAAGGGAGCAGAACTGAAATGATTTTCTGTTCCCCAAATGCGCTGAGTGGCCCTGGTTGCTTTGCCAAAAATGCTTGAACAATAGGATTTTGACACGAAGACTGAAATCTAAACAGCATGAAGAAATCTCGAAAGCCAAGCAGTCCCCATTATCTCATGCTTGCATGACGACAGTCCAAAAGATGAGTGATGGTTCTCGGTTTGTGCAAGCGGGGTGGCAGGCCAAGGCCCCGACACAGCCACTAATTGCCCATCTGCTTGTTTACACAGACCTGGACAAACAGCTCATTTCCCTTGAAATTGGACCAAACTGGGGGGAGCCTGTCATATGTGACAGAGGAGGAGCCGGCAGAACTCTCATGGGAACACGATTCCAGATCAAAGCCAGCAACCAGCGTGCTGAACAAAGACTGGTTCGAGTAGCTGGCTTTCCCAGGTAGTGTTCGGCCCACCACTTGCTGCATCCTGCCCACCCACACCAGCACACCCTGAGGTCAGGCAGTTCGGAGACGTTCAGATCCAAGAATGAACCAGAGAGCGCCACCACCACGCTAAGTTGCAAGGTTTCTGCAGGTAAGAGGACTCTCCCAGGGAGCTGCTCCACCCTTCCAGACTTCACTTGACACTTAGTACGTGGCATGCTGTATAACTGCTTACCATGGGGTGTCCTCCTGTCTCAACTAGACGGTGAGCTCCTTGAGGACGAGAACTGGAAGCCCCTGGATCCCACAGCAGGACACTTTACATGTGAAGAGCCATTAGCCAGAAAATGCCTATGGTTGTTAATGATGATTACCAGCTCCTGACATGGTTTTTGTTCATTTATATCAGAAGATAGGTTTTCCTGGGACAAGAGGTCCAGACCTCCTGGTCATGCCATCAGCTGACCAAAGAAATCAGTAATGACCGGCTTATATCAGACCCTTGGAAATAAGACTGAGAAGATTGCCTTAAGGACCTATTTCTCCTCAAAATGAGAATGGGCTTAAAAAAGAAATCTATCTCTGTACTGCTCATACATAATGATGGCTAACGTGTAGCAATATGGCCGTGAAGTAGGAATCATCCAGAACTTACTACAGGTACATTGAAGACTGTATACTTAAAGGAAGGGAGACAGACATTAGTAAGTCAACCAAACAAATTTCAGATTTGGCTCTCTGAGCATTTAGAGTACTACATATTGGAAACTTAATAAACGAGTGTTGAATAAACCTGAGAAGGGACCAGTCCTCCTGAGGAGGAGGACTGCAGCCCCGGGATCCCCACCGAGGGGTCTGAGGGCCAAGCTCAGCAGCCCCACCAGCATGCACCACTCACCTGTGACCTCAGCTTTCCGCTTATCACTGCTGTGTCCCAGCCCTCGGTGAGCACCCATGGGGCTCTGACTCTACTCTTGCAACTGCTGTGTCAGTGGAAGGGCAGAGAAAAGCCAGAAGAAGAAGAGCTATATTTTTTTCGGAAAGGGCTAAGAACAGATCACTTTTAGGATTCTTGTATTCTTAGGAGGAGCTACGATACCGTTTGACTACCTACCTGGTGACAGCTCTATTTTCCCCAGATCAGTCGTAGAAGAGTGGGAACATTTGGTATCAGCACATTAAAAATACTACTAAGGAGTAAATCTCCACCGATAATTGCATGCAAGTGGCTAAAAGCATTTTGCTTGAAAAATACAATAGGTATGTGAGAGGCATTCTAGATGATGTGGGATCCCATGTGTAGGTAAATTACAGGGATCCCAGTGGCTTGGTTATATCATCGGGCACCAGAGCCGAGGTGGCTGCTTGGGGTGTCCTCTGGGCAGTGGAGCAATCTTTTTGGGGTGACTAGGACAGCCACCTAAGAGGGAGGAGGAACGTGTGAGAATGGTATGAACACAGGAAGAAGTTGTGCCCAAGGATCTGCATGTCCCATTCATGCAGTAATTGGACTATAACTTTGGACAACTGGGGTCCTGGAAAGAGAATGCATACAACTGGTTAATTCTGCAATGAGAAAGAGTTGTTTAAAGAAGAAAAGAGGACTTCCTCACTGGGCCCTCCCACTCTGGAAGATATGCCCAGACGAGTGTCACACGGTACAAAAGGTTTGTATTACACTGCAACTGTTGCTCAAAGAGGGACTTACACATAGGAACAAAATTTAAAAACAAACAAACCGCCACCATTTATCACAGTTTATCCAGCCAGTGGTTTTCTTGATCCCTTTGGCTATTACTTTAGATATTTTTGCTTGGAATTTGTTTTTTTCCTTTTTCCTGACAGCTCATTGATCTTGGTTGCGTTGGGATTATCACAGCTTGCGAGAAACAATCTAGGCTACTTTCCTAGCTTCTTCCTCCTTAGATGCTTCTTGGATGTTGTCCATTTAATATTTTTGAGAAATCTGTCTCTGTCTCTTTCTCTATGTAGAGACACACACAGGGTTTTTAAATCTCAGAGTGTATGAAGTGTGCCCCTGGAGAAGAGGTTTCATAAATCCAAGGAAATAATGCCATTATCTAAAATTAGGACAGGCAGAGTTTCAAATCAATCTACCTGGAAGATGGAATCAAAACATAAGGACTTTAGGGGCGCCTGGGTGGCACAGCGGTTAAGCGTCTGCCTTCGGCTCGGGGCGTGATCCCGGCGTTATGGGATCGAGCCCCACATCAGGCTCCTCTGCTATGAGCCTGCTTCTTCCTCTCCCACTTCCCCTGCTTGTGTTCCCTCTCTCACTGGCTGTCTCTATCTCTATCGAATAAATAAATAAAATCTTTAAAAAAAAAAAAAACATAAGGACTTTAATATAAATTCCACATTCTGGTTTCTTACCTACATTTTCAGGAACAGAAAACTGGTAGATGAATCAGCAATTGAAAAAAAATATTATTTTCAATGTGATATAGAAGTGGCTCTATACATTGTATCAGCTACTCTCTCGACCCCAGCCCTATCAGAAAGCATTTTAAAGCCTATCTATGCCCAGTACAATTGGTCAGATCTATTTTCTCCATTATTCAGCAGCTCATAGTTAAGACTGTCAGCTATAACAACCTTGACAAGCACAGCTAGAACTCATACAAGTATAAGGAAATATCCTGAGCTCCTGTGACCACATTGTCTGCTATAGCTAACAACAGTCTTCATGAGTCTTTATTTATTTATTTATTTTTTAAAAAGATTTTATTTATTTATTTGACAGAGACAGAGACAGCCAGCGAGAGAGGGAACACAAGCAGGGGGAGTGGGAGAGGAAGAAGCAGGCTCACAGCGGAGGAGCCCGATGTGGGGCTCGATCCCATAACACCGGGATCACGCCCTGAGCCGAAGGCAGACGCGCAACCGCTGTGCCACCCAGGCGCCCCCATGAGTCTTTAAAACATTCTTTACCTTCTTGGGAGAAGACCCCCAACCCCGTGGACTCATGTAAGATTAAAATACGCCGGCAAATGCTTTTCTGCAGGAGAGTACCACTTGACCTTCAGCTGTATCAGAGTGAGCACCACTAACCTGGCCACAGAGGGGCCAGACGGCAAATCATGATCCACCAGAAAGGCACGCAGAACTTACCACTGGGCTTCAGAGGGAACACTTACACTGAAGGTAAGAGTTATAGAAAAAGAAACACCTATGTTTACCCAATTCATTTTTTTTTAAAGATTTTATTTATTTATTTGTCACGGGGAGAGAGAGAGAGAGAGAGAGAGAGAGAGCGAGTGAGCACAAGCAGGCTCCCTGCAAGGACCCCGATATGGGACTTGATCCCAGGGCCCTGGGATCATGACCTGAGCTGAAGGCGGATGCTTCACAGACTGAGCCACCCAGCCATCCCCCATGTTCCCAATTCTGTCACTTTTCTGATAAGTTATTCCTTTGACACGTATAAAAATAGTTAAATCCTCACCTTAAATTGAGCTGATAGTAAGAATATGGCAGCTTAAACTTTCTCTTCTCTCTTACTAAGCCTATACTGGAAAAGCAAATGACTTTTGTGCTTTTCAATTTTTCAAGGCACTGTACCATATTTAAGATAAGATGAAGAGAAGGTTGTAGGGAAGGGCCCAGGAGAGTAAGTTGTCCCTGGGAAAAGGAAGGAGGAAAGTTTCCAACATGTCAAGTGCACAAAGTGTTCAGTTCTCAGAGGGCTGAATTGCTAGGGCTTCAACTCCAAGGACAAAAATCTCAAAAGAAGTGGAGTAGAAACTGTAGCAAATGGGACTTTATATCGAGTCCCAGGAAATATATCCCAGCTGATGGTGATGGTTTTCATGTGCTAAAACAGGCATGTAACATGTGAGTCCTATGGTAGGGTGGGTTTGTGAGGCTACTACTTACGAGGCTGTTTATTTCTTCCCATGTAGTAACGCAGAGAAATAAGAAGGTTTCTTTAGAGGAATATAGAGGAGGACAAAATCTCATTCCCCAGAAACAACATCTATCTTGAAGAAGTTATAAGGACCAGAGCAAACACATCTATAGTTTGCTATTTATCTGACCCCGAAAGACAACAATGATGCCTTTTCCTAGGACAAGCACTAATGGTTAGCTTTGCAAATCCTGACAGACTAAGTCAAATAAAAGCCAGAATCTACTAGTTAAGAGTCTAGGTATCAAGGGCCATGAAACTGAGGAACCATCAATTAAACATGGCAGTAGCTTATCTCCAGGATGGCCACCATCAAATCTTTCCTTCTTTGGACATAAGCATTGTTCTCCACTGAGAGGTGGTGTCTATTGCTCCGCTCCCTTGCAGCTGGGCTGGCTTGTGACTTCTTTGACCAAAAGTGACACGATATCTTATCCCTAGACTTTAAGAGGGTTGGAAGTTTCTGCTTCCCTTTTCTTGGAACATTTTCCCTGGAAAGAGTTAGCCACTACATAAGTCAGTCTAACTACCTGGAGACCACGATGCTGTGAAGAAACCCAAGCCATGCGGAGAGGTTGCATGGATTCAGAGGTCCAGCCAACCCCCACCTGTGCCATCCATCCCAGCCCAGGATCCGGACATGTGCATGAAGAAGTCATCAGATGACTCTAAAACCAGCCACTTTCTGACTCCAACCTCATGGAGACCCAGGACAAGAACAACTCAGTTCAGTCTAGACAACCTACAGAACTATGGTAGATAGCCATACATTGTCGATTTAAGCTATCAAATTTTGAAGTGGTTTGTTATATAGCAAGAGATAATCAGAATATACCCTATGAATTTCTAATGCCAACAGGCTATAATCTCTGCTGGCAAATATAAATTCCAGAGGCAAAGTTGTGTTCATTTTACTCATCCTGCCCCAGTAGCAAGTAGCACCGTGCCTAGAACATAATAAGACCTGAATTAATATTTAATGAACAGCTTGAACAGCTATATCTTTGCGAGTATGGTAAAAGGATCCATGGTCAACAAAGTATCATAGATGAAACTAAATCTGACTTGGCTTAAGAAATAAGTCACATCAAAGCACAAGGGACCATAAGGAGAGTTTACCCTCCTTAAGGCGGAGAATATTTATACATATGATTATGCTGGATATTGTACTGGATGGCTTACATATGGTAGCTGATTTGATTTTCACAGTAACCTTACAGTATTGGTGTTATCATCTGTCTTTAGGATGAGAGCACTAAGCCTTGTTTGTATAAAATAAGTTTCCCCAAGGTCAGATAGTTAGAGAAGAGATTTAAACTCAGGTTTGTGTAATTCTAAAGCCAGCCCTCTTTTTGCTACAGTCTCCCAGGAGATTATAATAGAAAAAATAAGAAAATAATCTGAAAGAGATGCAAAACCCATCCCTTGAATCTTACGCAGGACTATCTAGCTCCATTAATTGCTGGCAATATGTCGGAGCCTATTTCACCACATGAAGCTCAGACCAATTAAAATTAATGCCACGGCCATGAGTACAACCTGGGAACCAATGCCAGAGGACGCTTAAGTTTAAGAAAGCAGATAATCACGCACATATATCATGTTAGCAATGAGGCTTAATCCTGGAATCATGAAGCCAAAGGGAAGATGGTAAGGGAAGAAGAGTGCCCTCCTGGGAAGAATAGCAATTCAGATTTTTTAGGGGATTCCTACATTACCTATTTGAATATATTCCACTTCCCTAGAATGATTACAATTACTCCATATTTCATTTATTTCAGCAAGGAACTGGGATGGTGAGATGAGCTCAGTAGGCAGATGGTTTCAATGAATAATTTGAATGTCAACGAGTTGGTAGATGTTAGGGGGAAAGGGAAAATGATAAATAACAAAGGTCCTGGTGCCAGACTCAGAAGTGGAGAAAGAATGTGCTATCAAGGATCAGCTAAGCACTTAAGTTTTGCTAACTTTATGAAAAGACATGAACTGACATTGCATATTTCCTATAGTGAAAAAAAAATTGTTTATCCCTTTTGATCTACTCAAATGCACATTTTTAACTTTCAGGTGAAAAATAGTAGAAACAAAAAATAGAAAAAGTAGAATCAAAACCTAAATATAAAAACTAGTAGAGAAAGGTAGACAGATATATTTCGTCTCAATTTAAAAGATTAGTACAGGGTTAAAAAATTAAATGATCACATTCTCTAGCCTCAGCTTGCAACCTTTGAAAGTCTCACAATTCTCCCATCTGCTATAAAACAAAATTTGAATGCTCCGGTAATTAACAGTTATCAAAGATAAAGTCATTTACTCTAGTGGTATTTACTGTCATCTTCAATCACTTTAAGCCACTGAGACAAGGTACTCAGACTCTGGGTCTCAAGGATCATGTGTTTGCAGTGCAACCCGATGGCCACTAGGTGGTAATGTTGTTGACTGGGGGTAGCCATGACATGAGAGCCCTAAGGCATGCCATCTTTAATGGAATTATTTAAATGCTTTCCATCAATAAGATGTAACTACAGAAATTACATTTACACTTAAAAAAATATTTTAACGGTGAAAGAATACAATCCTGTAGAAAACCATTGCTTTTGGCTTACTTTTAGAGGAGATGGACAAGATGAACTTGATCTTCCTTCTAGTACTTAAGACTTTTCACTGGAATTATTTATTGTGTGCCGTTTGAATTCGAACTGCAGCTATTCACACCACAGAGAAAGTAATACTTCTGTGATTGACTTTCTGAGCTCCCCTCTCTGAACCATCTGATAAGACTGTGATAAAATGACTGAAAATGTAACACAAGCAGCAGGTGCTGACAAATAGAGCCAGGCTCTGTGCTAAATGCTCCCCACACATGATCTCATTCAGTCCTGGGCTCCTACGAGCGCTGTCACCATGCTTCCACAGAAAAGCTGACTCAGCAGAAAAAACAGACCTGTACTATTTGAAAGAATGAAGAGATCCTTCCAGAGTCGTACATTATCTGCAAAATCACATATTATATGATACGTATTCTGCAAAACAATTCCCAGAAGGCAGTATAGGCGTCAGGTTCTTCCAGCATGAAGACGACACCGACTGAGTAATTCAAAGAGAAGTCACGTGATGGCAACTGCAATCAATCACTGATTAAAACCTTGCTGATAGTTGTCAAGAATCCAGAGAGGAAGTGGCGGCAGTGCCAACAATTACATGAAGCAATTTATCACGAAAACAGCTATTATGTAAGAATGCAGAGCTCCAGACTGATTCCATAAAATACTTAACTACTTGTCACCACAATTCTTTCCAAAGCACAGATGACACTTCTCGTTGTTGCTGCTGGGGAAGGTAGAATGAGGGCTTCTATCAGGACTCCAGGAACAGGAGCCCCCCGGGGGTGAGCTATGGCAGGCAAGCCTACTCCTCTCGTATTTTTCTCATTTAGATGGTGAGAGAAAATAGTTATTTCTAGTTAGCCCCTAGGGTCTTGGGACCCAGAGAAAAGGAATGATTTTCCAAGTTATTAGGATGGCACAGTATCAACATTGGCACCGAGATCACACTGACCCTGAGTAAGTTACTGAAATCCTCACAGTTTCCTTATCTGGAAAGTCAGTAATAACAAAATCAGCTTCAAAGAACTGCCGCGGGGATTAAGGGAAGCACTGTGTTTCAACTGTTGGAAGCATCCTCCCAATTCCCCGTCTGAACTGAACACGTGAGGGAGACTTTCAACCAACTGGTGTTTCTCACAGCACGCAGGGGTGGGACAATAATTATGCTCTAAAAATAACAGATTGTATTTATTAACGCCCCCTAGTCATATGACACAGCAGCTGGGTCTCCTAAGTTTGGAGCTGTTGCAGCCGGCACATGTGCGCTCACGCATGCGCACGTCTAACTAGCTGCTGCTCCAGAGACCAGTAAGAGTTGTTAATACTCATTCTACACTTCTCTCCAAACCAAGCCACCACTCACCTCTCCTCCACGTAACACGTAGTTCCAAGACACTGCTTAAAAACAGCAGACAAAGCCTTTCTTTCAAAAATTACAGATAAGGCTTAAAATACATGCATCCATAGGAGAGGTCAGATCCTGAAAATCATCTTCAGATAAAAATGAATGAGAACTGGCGCTACCCTGTGGTTACGTTCAGAAGGTGGCCTGTGTCAGGGTCATCTGAAATGTAGATCCCTACACTCTCACTGTATGTTCAGGGAAGAGTTCATTGAAAGACCTAAGATTATCTATGTAATGGTGAGGTAAGAGGGCCCAAATGTAATGGACAACAGGACTATGGGAACAGGAGACAAAAGAGGGAAAAGTGAAACGCCCTACATATTCGAGGAAAGAGGCCTCTTCCTGGACTTTTCAGTTAGAGTCATCATAAGAGTGTGACTGCCACGAGCAAAATGAGTGATGGCAATCTAAGTCCAGAAGAAAGCACTTGAGGGACGTGTGTGTGTGTGCGCGTGCGCGCTTGTAGGCTGGGAGGATTCCACTGTCCAGAGCTGCTGTGGAAGGGTGTTGAGGAGGAGACCGTTAGGAAAGAAAGCCAAGGTACTAGCACATAGATCTGGCTCTCCTTTCATGAGAGAAGGAAAATACAAAAAAGACCCTCAAATTTCCTTCTAAGTGGTCCATTCCAGTCTTCAGTGGAGGGAAGAGCCTGTGAATAAGAGCATTTAATTACTGATTCCTTGGAAACTGAACAGGGCTAGGTTTAGCAGGCTAAGGGACCCCAATTGGTACCACAGTGGGAAAACTTGAAGGGAGAAGCAGTCTTGAAAGAAAAAAATATAAGTGCAAAGTATCACAGAAAGTTGTTTTAAAAAATTATTTTTTTTTTGAAGAGGTACACATTGATTTTAAAAGATTTATGGAAAGTCTGCATGTCATTTCTGAACTCCATCCATCCATTTTCTACCCACTCTATAATGAACCTGCCTGGTCATTTACAGGGGTAATATTCTAACTATTTAACAAAAGCCTGGGTACCAACTAAACAGGACAGACAACCTGCATGATTGATATGGTAAGAACCAGATAAATATCAGTCCCAGATTAGTTTTCTATTTGCCCTCAGAGATTTTTGTTAAGCAGCATCCATTTTTCTTCTTCTTCTTCTTTTCTTATACTGGGTCTTCCGACCCTTGTCTTCCACTTAAAACATACCCTAGATGTTCTTCCATGTCAATGCATAAAGACTTTCCTCAGTTTTTTAAGCAGATGCTTAGTATTCCATTGTATGGAAGTACCATAACTTGCCAATTTCCTTATTGATGATCATTGAGCTTGTCACCAATCTTTTGCTGCTACCAACAATGTCTCAAGAAGTAGCATGGTATCGAAATCACTTTGCGCGTGTAAGCATCCGAGGGTGTGCATCTAGAAGTTGAACTGACAAGTCAAAAGGCAGATGCATAGGGAACTTTAATAGGTATGGCTAAACAGACCTCCACACGGGTTGTAACAGTTTATACTGCCATAAGCAACGGAGGACAGGGGTTTACGGCATGACACCGCCAACAGAGTTCATTATCAACCTTTTGTAACTTGGCCAATCTTATAAACGGAAAATGGAATTTCAATGTAATCTCTTTTGTACTTCTTTTATTTGAGAGTGGCACCTTCTCGTACGTTTGAAAAGCAGTTTCTGTCACTATTCATATTATTTGCCTTTGTATGGAATATTGGTCTTGTTTCTTAATAATGTCTCGGAGCTCTTACGTATTAGGTACACTGATCTTCTGTCTATGATATAAGTGGCAAATCTGAGGCTGACACATTAATTCTTATTATAATAAGGAAGTATATGGCACTTAATATCTTATCCAGCTTTAAATGGAAAATTGATGTTGAATTTTGTGCCTTTTTTTAGCATTGAAAGAGATGATCATAGGTGTTTTCTTGTTAGAGCTCTAACAGTGATGAGTTATGTTAATAGACTTCCCAATATCCTATCATCTTTACATTGTAGGAATAAACTCCATTTGGTCATGAAATGTGCCTTTGTCTTAATCTTTGGGGTGCCTGGGTGGCTCAGCCGTTAAGCGTCTGCCTTCGGCCCAGGTCATGATCTCAGGGTCCTGGGATTGAGCCCTGCATCGGGATCCCTGCTTGGCAGGAGGCCTGCTTCTCCCCCTTGTTTGTGTTCCCTCTCTGTCTCTCTCTGTCAAATAACTAAATAAAACCTTAAAACAAAACAAAACAAAACTTAAAACTACAGTGAGATTGATCTGTAGTTTTCTTTCTTTAGGGGGTGGGTGGGTATAATCTTTTCCAGGTACTTTTATCAGTACACACACAAAATTAATTTAGACATTTTTCTTCTTCTCCTGAAATTTTCATTGGAAAGAAAGGAAAAGAAAAAGAGAACTAGAATTTTTGGAAAGACAACTTACTGGATGTTTGGCCAAAAAAGAAAAATTGAGTAAATTAAAGATATGAAGGGGAGGGTGAGTAGGAAGGGAAATAACAGAGGAAGAGAGATGGAGGAAAGAGGGCACGAAGGAAGGGGAGAGAGGGAGAGAGACGCTAACTTGGGGATGGGGGGGGGATTGTGCTCTTTGTAGAAATTTCTGGTAAGGGAAAAAACCAAAATAAACTGATTCAAACTAACCCTTTCAGAAAAGACTCTACTTAATAAATCTTTGATAAAATAGTAGCTTCACTTTCCAAAGACCACCGTTGTGTTATTTCAGTGACCCAGAAATCACAACAGACTATCTTAATTTTTGACCATTTGAAGTTATTTGGAGCTAGCTCTGCTGGTCTTTTTTGGAAAGTGAGGTGTTCAAGAAGATGGTTTGTCCCACAGAGAGCGCGCATTCCCCCGGCCAGAGTTCTTCCTTCCTCGAGCTCTGTAAAATATATAAGAATTATTGCTTCTCACAGGTTACACCGTCCAGATCATTGGTCCTTCCTGTTCTCTGTAAGCTTAAAGCTTGAATATGCTGGGGGTTGAAGAGATTAGTCTAGAGTTTGAGGTTCAGTTATGTACCTTGTCAATCTAATCTAAGTATTTATTAAGAAGGGATTATATGCATATTTGTGACATAGAAAGATGTTTTGATATCTAGGAGGTTTGACCACAGATATGCATTATAGACCAAAAGTGGATCGCACCAAATTCTGGCATGATATACCAGTTCTGAAAGAATTTAAACAGGAAACTCACAGAGGAGAAAAAAAAAAGCCTCCAGGCACTTTATAAGATATGTAAGCCTGTTTGTTCATTAATTCCACAAATAATTATTAACACTGAATATGGGCTGAGCCTCCATGATGTCGGGATGAGAGAGTGAATAGGACCAGACAGTCTCAGCTGTCATGGGGTAGTCAGCTATTTAGGTGATCCTTTTTGCATTCAGTGTGGGAAATCAGAGTTGTCGTTTTGTCTGTTTTTTAGTTTTATAAATTTATCTATTTACTTTTTATTAGAAAAGTTTCTTGACAGAAAGAATATTTCTGATCTCATCTGGTCAAAGGACCTCGGAGGACAGTTTGAGGAACTAGGACTAGCACGGCTCATCCAGACTCATTGTGATTTGGTTCCACTCATGGATGCCAGCTAAAACTGACGCAGAATGAGATGGGGCCGAGTGTGGGAGAGTGCTGGTATTAGCACCAGTTTAGGTTCCAGCCCTCCCTGCCAAAGCTATAAATACAAATGACCAATTTAACAGCATGCAAAGACCACCTACAAGATCTATACCTGGGATCTAATCAGTTGCTCTGCGCCTTCTTTCAATTACAGGATCCCTGCCATGTTTATGGGGACTTTTAATGTGAGCATCACATTTTTGAAAGCCATATCATTATGACTATGTTTGATCTGAGGGTGGGAAAACATGAGCTCAAATAACGCCTGCACAAGGTTACTCTGAACTGAGCTATAAATTGGAATCAACAAGAGCCTACTGTGGGAAAGAAAAACCACGTAAGGAAAAAGGCTTAGATACCATGGATTGTAACTCTGAAAGATGGAGGCCTTAAAATTACTCTCTATTCTGCCCAGGAAATGAAATTAGTTAAAAACAAGTACCACAGTTTGGTCAAGTAACTATTTAAGGGCATTCTGAGAAGGGAAGGATGACACAAGGACAAACACATCATCTCTACTTGAGTGTGGCAACAGGATATGATTTACAAAAGAAAAATTAAATCATCGTGATTGTTAGAAGAACTGAATTGCAGCTCATACAAAAATTAGCCTAAATGTGAAACAACTGAGTCACCACGCATGTGTGTGACTTCTCAGGAATAAAGAACTCAATTGCTTAAGACTTTATGAGTGATAAGACTTCTAAAAGAAAACTAGCTTTCCTGCCAAATACTCAAATATTATGAAAGTATGCAAGTAGCTTTTCTCAGTTATGGTTATTATATTATATCCTGTGCTTAGAAACTCTAATGCTACTACAAGTTCTCATTTCACACCCTATCTTTGGGCTTTCTCATTCATTCCTATGACTTGAACTTCTACCCTCTATGAGACGGTAGTCTCGTCCAGTGCTCTCTCATAAACCCAATGTGTCTACCCAGGTGTCTCATTCATATGTCAAATCAGTGTGTTTAAGGTTTACTGCATTGCTTTCAGTCCCAAATCTGGTTCTCCTCTTCAGTATCATGCCAGTTATCCAAGCAAGAAAAAGGGGAGTGATCCTTTGCTCTTATTTCTGCATTTCAGTTGGGTTATCTAGTCCTGTAATCCTTAAAAGCTTTATAAATAGGTCCCTTCCTTTGTTAGTTTTCTGTGATTGCTTTTGCTCTTAACATTATTTGCTGGGACTACCATAGAATAACTTGATAGACCACCTCCCCGTCTTTTACTATTCCAAGTCTTCTTCGTATTGCTCTTGGTTATAACGCATTTTTTAACAACACAAAGCAAAAGGATCCCATGCACCAAAACAAAACAAACCCAAAGTGACCATGTCACTCCCATACATACCACTTTTCAAAAGCTCCCTGTTGCCCATAAGACAAAGTTCAGATTGTTTGGCAAGTCCTATTGTGATTCTCCCCCCCTTTTTGGTCTTGTGTTCTTCCCATATGCCCTGTGATCTAGCCATGCCAAGTCTCTTGCCATTCCCCAAATACTTCATGTCTTTCATCCCAAGATTTGCAGTGTTGTCCTCTGCCTGGAATGCCCTTCGTAACCTGTCTGCTGAGAATTCCTAATCCTCAATTTCCTCGCCTGTACAACAGGGTGATAATAGTGCTGATTCCAGAGGGCTGTCATGAGGACTAAACAAGAAAGAAGATCATCTTCCCGAAGTGTCTGGGGTGCAGCAGCACTCTGCAAATATGCGCTATCATCCACTGATCCACCGTCAATGCCGTCACTATCAGTATTTTGACCTTTTATTGGGGGTGGGGGAGGAAGGGCTCAAATCTGAACAAAAACATCTCCTTTGTTCAAGGTCTTCCCTGACTTACCTGGAAATGTTAGGCATTCCTCCTCCCTGATCCTATATGCTTCATTATGGTACCATATTACACCAACTTCAAACTTGATGGAATTTTCATATGTCAGCACCTGCTTTGGGGGTACATCTTATCATCTATGCCACACTGTGGTTTAATTGCCAACAGTTTTTCTCTTTTAGTAGGACTTGTAATAATGATGTTTCTTACAATGAATGGCATCTTTAGACGAGAGCCTACACTTCAAACTGTACGACTGCCATGTTATACTGCATATTTATTGTGGAACGAAAATCCTTCCTTCCGTGACACAGCTACATAAAAAAAGGTGCTACTGTTTAGAGATCCACAGTAGCCAAGAGATAGTCCATTTGTATATTCTGCAGCATGGCAAAGCCCCACCTGGTGAGCCACACAGGAGCAGCTTGATGAGGTGGCACGCTGTCATCTCCTTCAGTTAAGCACCCACCCCCACCTGTGAGCCAAACAATGGTCAGCACCAGAGCAAAAGTGGGGAGGGCTAGCTCCGGAAACGGCATTCCAGTAACCCGGGCTCCGAGCTGGACAAGAACGTGAAGAGGGGAGTGAAGGAATGAGATGAAAAAGGCCAAGGGACCATGTGTCTAGACTAGTACTGACCACTAGAAATATATTGTGAACCACATATATCATTTTAAATTTTCTAGTAGCCATGTTTAAAAACTAAAAGAAATAGGTAAATTAATATTAATAATAATATCTTATTTTAAAACCCAGTGTATTCAAAATACCACTTTACAGTATAATCAATATAAAAAATCGAAATATTTTGTGTTTTTTTTCACACTAATCTTCACAATGCACTGTGTGATCTCACACTGCAATTACTCAACAGCTTCAGATGGGTAGTGCCTGCCATTTACACTGGACAGTCCAATTCTAGACTGACTTTTGACCAACTCAGTCAAGTTGTAAGATGACAGTAATGGGCTATTTCAACAGTGGCTCCTTTCACCACACGATATTTGGAACGTTTAAGATTCCAACAATATTACATTTTATTTTTATATTTTAAAATCCTGTATAAATGGTAGCTTTCCTTTTGGTTTTAAGCGTGATTTGAGGTTATTTCTAATGTCCTTCCCATCTTCCTTTCACTACGTTGGTTCAGGGAGAACTGACTCCTTCAGTTGGAGATCTTTTCCCAGTAAGGCAGTTCCTGAGAGAGGAACAAAGGAGTCCCTGACGTACACAGGCTCTTGAATAAACGCTTTTTTTTTTTTTTTTAGTTTAAGTAGGCTCCATGCCCAACATGGGGCTTGAACTCACAACCCTGAGAATAAGAGTCATGCGCCAACAACTGAGCCAGCCAGGCGCCCCTGAATAAACATCTTTGAAGACACTCTGAATGGTGACCTAAGCTGGACAACAGAGGTTCTCAACCTGGGCTGCACACTGGAGTCACCTGGGGAGGAAATAAAAAATGCTAACGCTTGATCCCACTCCCAGAGATGCTGATGGCATGTCTAGAGTTCCTCCTGGGTAACAAAATGTTTAAAAAATCTCCCCCAGGTGATTCTAGTCTACAGCCATGTTGAGAATCACTGCTGTAGGGTTTTCCTAGAACATCTTATTGTGGCCACAACCTTGCCTCGCTGTCATAAGGTCCAGTTTGCCTCAACCTAATTTCCTCTTTTGGAACAGCCCAGAAGTTTCTTGAGAAACCTAACAGAGAAGAAGCAAACACATAACCCCAAACAGGGATTTGCAAATTCCTTTTCTAAGGCACTGAGGATTTTCAAGGTTCTAAATCTATTTGTACTTTCTCTTTTTCCAACAACAAAAACTAAGATTTGCAATAGAAGTTTTAGGACGCTAGCTGGTTCCAAGAGAAAAGAGGATAAGGCCATTATAATAGACAGGCTGGTAATACCTACATATATACAGGGCAGAATTTTCCAGATATAGAATAACAAGAATAAAAACAAAATCTAAGTACATATGAGCTTCATTTCAAGTTAATTCGACATATGCCAAAAGCAGAAATGATAAATTGGGGGTCACCAAAAGGAAATCCTCCATGTTTTTTCTTCAGGCCATTTAGGTTACCTGGCATAATCCTAAAGCAATGTATCAACTTTCATAAGTCACATATAAACCATACCTAATCTTAGTCACATAACACATGAGGGGTAGGATCACCGCTCTTAAGATAGCACTTTGTTGGGTGACATTGCTTCCGTCACATATGAGGTTCAGCAATGGCCAAGAGAGAACTCCTGACTTCCGCTTCAACACAAACAAGCCCTCATCAAGGAGGAGGGAACAATGATCTCTGCACCAAAGGAACAGATGGAACGGAGTTCCTCTGACTCATGGACTGAGAATCTTCCTGCCAATTCCCAAGGTGGTTTGGCCATACTTTATGGATTCACCCTGCTTAAATGGTCTTTTGTTGATGATGTGGTATCATGTGGCCTTATTAATAAATAGAAAGAGCATGTTGATACTTCCCCAAAGGCTCCTACATGTATTTTCTCTGACTTTCTAGCAAAGACAAAAGCTCCCTCTAAATACCCATGCTTTTTTTTATTGATATAATTGACATATAACATAGTTCCAGGTGTACAACAAGATCGTTTATGTATATATTGCAAAATGATCATCACAGTAAGGCTAGTTAACATCCCTCACCACACATAGTTACAACATTTTTTTCTTGTGATGAGAACTTCTAAGATCTACTCTCTTAGCAACTTTCAAATATACAATACAGTATTAACTATAGTCACCATGCTGTACAATACATTCCCAAGACTTACTTGTAACTGCAAGTTCGTGCCCACACTTATTTTTGTTTCATGTCGTAAACTGGATTTGACAAATTAGAATAGGGAATACCCAAAAGGCATTAAACTCACATGTTCACTAACAGAGATCAACCAAAGTTCCCTACTCCTGCCAAAATCATGGAGGAAGGAACATAACTTCGTAAGATTTCTAAATAAGTGCATCAATGCACTAAGTGAGTTTCATGCATATCACTTCCATCTACCAACCCCAAAAGGCTAATGAGTGCCAAATGACTGGATGTGTGACAGTCAACTGGTCCCAATTTTCTGTTCGGAAAAGGAATAAAAAATACAACACAAGTTTCCAAGACACTGTGCTGATAAACCAGGGTTAGGGTCACCGTCCACCTGTTCAGGCTGACCATAAATCTGAAAGGCATGAGCATATAAGCTCTGGACCTATGTCGTTTATCAGATAACATGTACTGAGGATCCCCTCGAGCTCCATGAAGAGACAGAGAAAAAGTCTTCCCTCAAAAAGTTTACAAGAACAGGAATAACGCTAAAGGATTTGACATATTAAAAAAGGATTTGAAAGGTGATATGAAAGTAGCAGAACAATTCTATCTACACTGAGCACGTAACCATGATGGGAAGGTGGACTGGTGGAATCGTTGGAACTGCTGGGGGTCAGCAGGGATGCAAGGGGTGGTGGGCCTCAGGGAAAGATCTGATGAATGGGGGTTGTTGCTGAGTTTCGTGCAGGCGCAGCTGACGTTGTTCCCTACCTTTCTGGAAGAACTCTTCTAGTTTGTCCTTGAAAGGCTGGAGATACTCCTTCGGTGACTCCTTGCATACCACCATCATCTGTTTCTCACTTGCTGTGAAGAAAAGTTTGGAATTAGATTTCCTTAAGACAATGTGTTTGCTGAGCTTGTGCTGTGTGCTATGCTCTTTAGTATTAACTGTGCAAAATCCTTCCCAATCATGGTTTATCTAAATTCCAGGGGAAAAAAACAAAAACAGAAACACACACAAACAAACATAGTTAGCTTACTCCAAACCTTTCTTTAGGAACGAAGAAATGCACCACCTTCACCTTTCCTTTTAGCGATGCAGAAAAATCTCTGGCTGGGGACAGAAGTATTATGCTTTTGGTCTCTCAAGAATTAGTGGAGGCAAAAAGTACCGAATTCCCAGGAAATTTAAGGCCCCAATCCTCTTCAGATTCATACTCCAGAAATAGAGCTTGAAACAGATTTTGCAGAAATTCCCAGGAGTCTGAGTTGCCTGGAACCACCCACATGCCAGCAGGAGGGGCCAGACCAGTTCAGGGATGTCTGCATCTCTCGCTTCCCACCTTCCATTCACCCACCCTTCCCATTAATACTCCCCTAACATGTGAAATTGTTTTCTATGTGATTTACTTCAGATAGAATTTACAAATAGATTGATAATTTCTCATATATAATATGTAACTTATAATAGAGTGCTTTTTTGACAATCACGCCCCACCCCCTCAAATCAGCCAGGTCTGATTTGGTGATATGGAAACCACCCTAACCTATGGTTCACCATCACAGTGGGAATGGCTGGAAGTGCCATTTACTGAGATGGGGAAGAGTGGAAAGTGTGATCTTTTTGCTGTTCTAGGGGAGAGATGATCAAGGGTGAACTCTGAGGCTTGTTACGTATTCTTTGGTCCGTGTGAATTACAAGGCAGAATCGTTCACTAAAAACAAAGTAGAGAAGATATAAGGCAAGATAAAACCATGAATGGGTGCTCTTTGCTAATTAAATTCAAACTCTGGGTCCTTCTCGTCCTGGTACCATTTCTACGTTTCAGCTCTATTTCCCACATAGATCTGACCAACCAAACCAAAATTCTGCAATGTTTCCAAATGACGTCATTCAATATTCCCACTTCCACATCCGCATTGGTGTGGTTCTCCACCTAACCTGCTCATATCTCCTACGTACTTACCACTGCATTTGACAAAACCCCACTCATCCTAACAAGTCTCTCTGACATGCTGCCACCACCAAGAAGCTTTTGCAGCCTTCAAATTTCTCTAGTACCTTCTGTATGGTATTTATGCTTTACTTTTAATCATATTTATTTGTGTACTCATATTAATCCCTCCGAAGCCACCATGCAGGTTTCATTTACTTGTCCCCAAACTTCTCTAGAGAGTTCCATGCATGGCTGGCCAAAAGCATATGATTTCCTCATCTTAACTACATTCTTATGTTAAGGAAGGTCAAAAGAAAATTAGCAATGTTGACTCAAACTCAGAGTGGGCTTTCCAGGAGTACAGTGTGACCTCCTCATCTTTCCCCTCTTTCCCCCCTTTCTAGGAGAGGTACAACAAGGGTCCCAGTCTGCACTCTGAAACACTGTGATTGTCCCAAGCTGATCTGAAAGGGCTCAGTGTCTTCTAAAGACCTCCCCGAATGTCTACGACTTAATGGCACAAGGCACAAGCAAAGTAGCCAACATGATCCTGCAGACTGGCTCATTCTGAGGGTAGGCCTAGAAGCAGCAGATTGGTCAGAAAAACTGTGGAAGATGTCTGCTTTCAAGAATTGGGATTTTTTTCCCATGAACTTTTATGGCCACATGAGCTTTCCTGATGACATACAGCTATGATTCTGAGAACACGGGGAGCCATGTTTAAAAGAAAGCTGGACTTTCTTATGATATAAATTGGGAGAATGTTTTAAATCCTTTAACTAGCCCTCTACTACATTCAAATTCCAACAATTCCATTTATAGAGAACTGTTTTTCACAAACACAAATAATACATGGTAGGGCATGCCTGACCTTTGGTAATAGGACATAATTGAACCCAAGACAATAATTTCTTGAAGTGTGCTTCTCCCTAGCCAAAGCAAAGCCCAAGGCAGAGCTTCCCCCCCCCCAACAACAAAAGCAAAACCTCCCCTTCTACCTAAATTAAAAAGATTGATCATTGTGGCTCTCCCTTTGTCCTGGCCATGGTGACAGAGCTCACGGGGTCCATCAAATAGCTCAGATTTTATGAGGCCCTAGGGGGATATGGTAAAGGGCTTGTGTTTGGATCAAGAGTCCTACCTGGGCTCAGGTGGGCTGTGGCTCATTTCTCTCATCTGCAAGATGGGGACCCCCTGACTGATAAGAAATCAGAATTAAGTGAGATAATGCCCATAAAATGGTTTGCACAATGCCTGGCACTGGCAAGGGGCCTCACAAAGATTATTTGTTATCTCTATGATTTAGTAAAACCGATCAGGAAACACGCCACAACCAGAACGCCAAGGAAGTCATGGCTGAGAATCAGTCGCTACAAAGGCCACACACCATATTTACAGAAATGTGCCCCGTGCAAATCTCCTGTTTAGAACACAGGAACAATAATTTCTGTTCCCCTGCTGAAGTTGTACCACCCACTGTTAGGATTCCCTGAAGACACTCCCGAGAAACACGAAGCAAGTATGAAGCAAGAGCCCTAGGCGGCTGAGCTGGTGTGCACAAGAGCCGCTCCCCTGCTGTGCTCAGAGGTCCTCTCTGCACCCTAACAGGCCCAGCCTCCCACGTGGCCTGTTAGAGTGAAACGTCTCTCCGTGATCAGAGCAGAGGGCTTCCCTCTGACTGACCCACCGGGCGGTCTCGGCACAGTCGTGCGTTCCCATGGCCAGGCAGCCGCCTGCTCCCACTTATTCCCGCGGCTTATCCGAGATCCTTGCTGGCAGACAAATAGGAGACCTGAAGACTAATTAATGATGACACCGGAGATCAGCGGTGCACAAAGGAGAGAGGTCACTGGCAAATCCGCAAATGTCCTCTTATTGTCCAACTGGAGGGCGGGTATTCAATGTCGCTGGACCACCAAGGTTGCCTTGGACACAGGCTGTGCCAGGAGTTCCAATGTTTAAAGCCAAAGTCACCTACATTCGCTTTCTCATTATCTATTACATTTTTGGCAGAATTAAAAATATATTGATTCCTGAAGTTAGCTACTAAATGGTCATCATGAGAGATAGATTAAATATGGAAAACCAAAACATAATAGAATAATAGATACTAGATTTGAGAGAGTTATTTTAATTCATTGAAAAGTTAAGTGCTTGTAAAGCATTTTCATGAAAGATAGGGCCTTGAGTGTTTTAAGATTTGGTATTAGACTATTAAGGCCATAGGTGGTTGTCTGCATTTTTATTTTGACCCCTAAGAACAAGAAATAAAGTTTGTTATTAAGGAGGGCACATATTGCATGGTGCACTGGGTATTATACGCAAGTAATGAATCATGGAGCTTTACATCAAAAACTAGGGATGTACTGTATAGTGACTAACATAATATAAAAAAAAAAGAAATAAAGTTTGTTGGCACCACTTAAAAAGCACAGGTAGGTTACAAGGATACAGAGGTAAGGCCCAGGTATAATTAATCAAAACCTAAAACATGTTTAATTGCTCAAATGTTCATGGGGAGTTTTGAGAACATGGAGCATGCTTCTCTAAGTTGAAGGACCTGTGGGCTTAGTGGAGTCAGAATCCAGTTTTAGAGGAAGAGAGATTTATCTGGATTCTGCTTTTTCAGCCTGGAATTCTCTCTTCTCTGCTTTCCTAGCTCCTACCTCACACCCTCCATGGTTCTGTGCCAGTTCTACTCTCCCTCAGTTTTACAAGATGCCCATCCTTTCCAAAAGCCCCAAGCTTCCAGGACCACAATAGAGGATTGTTGCAGCAACATACAGAACTGTGACCAAAGGCAAATTTCACCAACTATCCCCCTGTATACCAACTATGCGCCACCACTTGTCCTTGATATTGAGGATATATCAGTGACAAAAAACAGACTAAAATCTCTGCCCTCAGACATCGTAGTGAATCAGTCACCAACAACAGTTTGCTAATGGGTAGGGCACATAGCAATTTCTGTTTCTAGTAATATGAACTGCATGCAAACAAAGTGAGTCATTACCTTCCATAGTAACATGCTGTACTCCAATGTTTCTTTTTAGTAACACCAGGACAGTATAGTGTCCTTCCTCGTGCTTTCCATGTGAAACACACATGTGCACACACACACAAAGGAAGAGAGAGCTTTTAGGTTTCTACCCCAAAACACACTTTTATCAAAAGAAACTAAAAACAAAATTCAGAAATCAAAAGCACAATATTAGCACAATAAACTTACACAGTTCTTTCTCATGGTATTGGCCTTGAACTGAATGGCTAGGGAATTACATTAAATCCAATGCATTAAAACAGTAAAATAAAAACAGCTTTTGGCTGGCTACAATTCAGGAATTTCTATGGAAGGGGAAAATTATATATAAAACTAGTAAAATATTAAGAATTTTAAAACTTTAGTTAGTAAAGTTAGGCACAGAAAAGAGTGTACTATTTTGTGGTTATTTTTCCTACATTTTTTTTTAAGGCTACATGAAGGAAGACTTCAAGTTGATTTAAGTCAAACACAAATGATAAAAGCTTGAAATAAAAAATGCCCATTTCAAGTTCCTGAGCTCTGATGTTAAATATGGGGGGCATTTTAAGGCTTAGCATGGCGAGTGGTAAGTGGTATCAGAGGAAAATCCTTGGGGTGAGGGAAACAGAAAATCTACTCTAGAAGAGACTTATGTCGATTATATTCCATAGGGGGCTGTTAGACACATTCAGCTGAAGAGTTCCCCTAAAGCCAAATTTCTGGGCTTGAATCAGACACTGTACATAAATGGCCCTGGTATGGAGATTTATATATATATATAATCAAAGGTGTTTTCATTCTTTACCCTTTGTTTGGGAATTCAGCTGATTTAATTACTACATCTAAATCATTCGTCTTAGTGACTGTATTTATCCAAAGGAAAAAATCCATATCCAGAGTGCTCAAAAAACTTGGCTGGGCAACTAGGTATTAGGAGTAAAACCGTAGGCCTTAAATGCCTGGTACGCGGCTCAGAACGTTACCTCAGAAGAAGGTAGCTCACAGGTGGACTGACCCACACCAATGCGCTTTGCGTCTGTGCCTACACAGGGTTTATGCATCAAAAGCTGATTAGAACATTACGCTGAGAAGGAAGCCCATCACAAAGAACTGCGTACTGTATAATTCCATTTATACGAAACGTCCAGAATAAGCAAATGGAGAGAGACAGAAAGTAGATCGCGGTTGCCTGGGGCTGGGGGAGGAGGGAAGGATGGAGAGATGGAGGGCGTGATGAAGTTTCTTTTTGGGGTAATGAAAATGTTCTAAAATTGTTTGTGGTGATGGTTGCACGACTCTGTGAACACACCAAAAATCATTAAATTGTACATTTTAAATGGGTGGATTATGTGGAATGTGATTCTATATCAAGCCGCTTTTAAAAAAGCTAATTAGAAACTGAGTCTTAAACAGGAACCATAATGAGCCNAGAGGAAGAAGGGAAAAATTTTTTTTTTTTTTTTTTTTTTTTTTTTTTTTTTTGCAAGGTAGAGTGATTTTTCAACTCTTAGATGTGACTATGTCTTCAACAGTTATCTTTATTAAACCATGGATCTGAAGTGGGAAATGAGTTTGCAATATACTTGTGCTTGAGAAATCAAACACATTTGTCTTCAAAAGGTACCAGTAAATGTTATCAAAGTAAAAGACCCATTAAATAAATAATTAGACTTAAGACAAATGCTACCAAGACAAAGAATTTGCTAACTTTGAAAAAAATTTCAAGCAAAAGCTTTGGTATCTTCTTGTGGTATAATGCTTGCGTGTATGAGCATAACTGCAGTACTTACATACCATCAACACCACGACTTCAGAAAATCGTCTTTCTTGAAGTACTCTTCATCTGAAGATACATTTATTTCTTTGTTTTCCATACCCTTTACTGACTGGGAAAGTTATTAAATGCGTGTCTGCTCTTAGATTCTTGATATATAAAATTTCATGAGGACTAAATGAAATGTACATAAAAAGCCCTTTGTATATTGGGCAGTAAACTGCTGTCTGCAATATTCTTTACCCGCGTGAAATACTCAAACACTGCTAAGCCCAGCTAGATAACATATTGCACGTGGCTTTACTCCTTTCATTTCCAGTAACAAGGAAACAATAACAACCATCCCACAAACTCTCTGAATTACGTTGACATTCCTAATATTTATGTGCTTAGTAAATAAATCATTATGTTATAAATACCTTAATCCCTTTCACAGTCAAACCATCTTTTACAAATTGCTTAGGCTCACTTTTTCTATTTCTCACTCACAGTGCACTTCCAAACCCACTGAAATTCACCTGACCCCTATGATGACATGGAGAAAATGCTCTCAAGTCACCAAGGAACCCATCCTACCGGCAGTACCCTTTTGTGATTTTTTTGCTTTTTAATCTCATCTTGGCTCACTGCCCAGCACCCAGCAGGATTCCACTCTGTTGAACACTTGCCCTTCTTGAAATACTTTGTCCCCTAGCTCTGTGCCTCCACCCCCCGCTCCTGGCTTTCCTCCTACCTCTGACCATTCTGTCTCCTTTGCAGCCTCATCCTTCTGTATTCAACCATTAAATGTGAAAGTTCCTTACCATTTCTTTTCTTCTCATGCTATCCTCTCTACTTTGAGAAAATCTCAGGCAGGTAAACGCAGCAGTAACCACCACCAGGATTGCGTCTCCCAAGGTGACACGTCTAGACCATCATTTCACCTCCAAAAGAGCTCTTGAATCTGTCACTCCCCACCAGGCTGCCTCAGGACCTTCTTACCTGGTCTTCCCACATCTACCCTTGTCTCCTTTTGATTTGTTCCTCACAGTGAAGTCAGTGATCTTTATAAAATACACATCGGAGTATACCAATCCCCTGCTTAAGCCTGCCAGTGGCTTCCATTACTCCTACAGATTGGTCCTTCCAAGGCCCTTCATGGGCTGGCTCACTCTATGTCCTGGCCACACTCTGTGCTCTGGCCACACTCTGTGCTCTATCCACATAGTCCTCTCCCAGTTCCTCAAACACGATCAGTTCCCTCCCACCATCAGTGTGTTCCTTCACTAATGACATTCTCTTCTACCCCTAGTACCAAGCCTAGTTAGTGGTCAGTCATTGTTTTGATCTCAGCTCAAAGGTCACTTCATCAGTACTTCTTTTCAACCCTCCACTCTATACTAATGAGGTCTCTTCTGTTATAGTCTCGTAGCACTGTATACGTTATACTTCTCCTTTGTAATTATAACTCTCATGATTGACCATCACTCTTGTTAGGCAGAAAGAGGGTATTTTGCATATTATTCTCTCCCCAGCATCTACTATAATGTCTAGCCCATAGAAGCTACTCAATGAGTATTTGCTAAATAAATGAATACATTACCAGATGAGTGGAGGGAGGTCTTATACACTACATATGCAGTACAGATCTTAGCACCTTGATAGCATTTGGATCTAGTATCACACATACATACCCAGACATGTATATATACGCAGACACATGAAAAATATATTATCTTTATGTGTAAATATATAATTCATGTAGATGGATGTAGGGGCTAGAGAAAACACAAGTAAACTGGATATCATGCCATTTTCATTTACATTCCCTCATTCAGATATGAGATACGGGTGTTTTTAAATCTCAAAAGTTAAATTCAGAATTCTTAGACAGGAAATAGTTGTTATTAGAAACAAAAATCTTTGATTAATTCTTGGGGTTAAGCATCCCACCACCCCCAGATGAGGGCTTGGGTGGGTGTTAGAGATTCTGGCTTCAGGGAAATGGGATGCTGTCTTTCATAACAAAGGAAGAAGAGTTTGGGTCTCTTTCAGAAGGACAGATGGATACAGAGAAAGGATAGAAAGAAAGGAATAAAGGAATTGGTGACGTCTGGCCTCTGGGGCACCCCCATAGTTTCAGTAAAGCCTCCTGAACTCACAGTGTTTGCTGTGAGCATGGGCTGTGACTACCAAAGAAGGGGCTGAGTTTTACACTGAGTTTGGACCTCGCACAGAACAAAGACCACTTACAAGGAGGTAGAGATGCCCCCATGCACCCCTCCGATCCTCTTTCTGTCAAATCTTGCAGATAGCTTTGTTTTCTACAGAGATGGGATTTTGAAGTAAATTGTTCTTAGATCACAGGAGACAGGGTGGTTTCTAGCCCTACTATGCATACACACGGGTTACACAAATATGCATGCATTCAAAATATTGAGTATCTGCACTAGGGCACTGTGCTAAATGTTGAGAGGCAAACTATTTAACCAGACGTATTGGTCATCTCTCCTCTAAAAATGTTCATAAGAATCTAGAAACAGAGACGGACAAGGGAATCAACAAATTGTAATACAGTGCAGTGTCATGGGACCCTGGGTAGGGGCTTTCAACTCAGATTGGGGTTGGGAGGTGGTGGCCAGGGAAAGTTCTCCAAAATAGATAACTTATGAGTTCAATTGCAAGGGTCAGAAGGAGTTAGCCAGCCAGCCAAGGAGAATGAAGGAGGAGGGAAGTAATTTCAGAAAGAGGGATTATGATGAGTAAAAGTAAAGCATGATAGCAGTGCATAGGTCCCTTGGGATAAGTTAAGTAGTAATAGATTGTATAACTGGACCTCAGGGACATAGAGCTGTTCTTCTTTCCAGATCTTCAGTGTCCTGTGGCTAGGTGTTGATTCAAAGGAACTGGATTCAAGGAACTGGATTCAAAGGAGCTGGAACTACCCTGATTGGGGAAATGAGGTCACAAGGTACCAAAGAAGTAGGGGAGGGCTGTCATTTTAAATACAGTGGTCAGGAAAAGTCTGTGAGGATATTTGGCTAGAGACTTGACCAGAGTAAGGGAGAGAGCCATGAGTAAGTTTGAGGGAAACCAAGAGTGTTACTTAGGACATGTTAAGTCTGAGATGTTAATTAGGTACTCACACTATATATAAAAGCCTATAGCTTAGGCTGCATGGCTGGGATAGAAGAATGTAGCCGGAGAGGGGGTTGCAGGACAAATGCTGGGGCACACAGGCAGTGGAGGAGAGGCCAGCAAAGGATGGAGATGAGCAGCTGGATAGAAAAGCAGGGGTGTGAAATCACATGATCTGAGAGGATCCCAGCATTGCAAGAAAAAAAAGAGTAGTCATCTCTGTGCAGTACTGTTGAAAGGTCAAGTAGAAGACAGAGACGTGACCACTGATTCTAGCAACATGGAGGTCTCTGGTCTTCTCTAAAGCAGTTTCAGGACCCGGAGGATGGAAGGAGGAAGCCAAATTGGGGAGGGGAGAGGTAAGTAGAGACAGGTTCTATAGCCACTTGTTTAAGAAGTGAAGCTAGCAAAAGAATAGCACAATGAAGAAAATCCTTCCATCCAAGAAGACATTGTCCAGAGCTACTCTGATCAAGAGTGGGTGCCCCTTTCCCCAGAGGAATGTTATGTAAAAATAAACCCACCAGGAAGCTTGAGCCCAGGGGTGTCCCATGATGCTGATTCACTTCACAGAGGGAGGCTGCCCAAGATCAAATTTACCTTACTGTCCCATGATCATGAGTCTTCTCCATGAAAAAATTTAAGCAGAAGTGACAGGGCCAAGTGAGGACATGCCAACATGCTTTAGGACTTTTGGAAAGACTTTGTGAAGCTGGGCCACTGACCACAGCCTTTGCACGGAATTGTCTAAAGCACTATTCAAAAGTACCTCCTGTCAAACATCACGGCTGAGTCAGAATTTGCACTGCGATGGTTATGTGGTTATAGACGCAGCCTTGGTCTGTGAAACATCAGTATGAAAAATATTCATTAATCACCTACCCATGACTAGGTCTAAATATAGATGGATTGGGCATGACTTGATTTATAGGGTGTTAAGCGATCCATCCGTTTATTTAAAAATACCCCTTCCCAGGATTCCCATGAAAATCATCACCATCAGAAGCTTTCCCTTGAACTGAAGATGTTAACTCCAGAAGATCTCTTCAGACATGAATATATATTAGTTAAAAAAGAAAACACTATCAAAGAAGAATTCATTAACACCTTGGTACAAATTTATTTCTCAGACTGGATTGAAAAGGCTAGGGATTTCAAGCAATAGACGGGGGAAGTTGTGTTATATGGAAAAGGCACATTCAGCAAGGTTCTGATCTCCAGGTAGACTGTATTAATGGGAAGCCTCAGGCAAGCAGCCCCAAACACAAAGTTCCTGAGCATCTGAAGGACAAGGGAACTCATCTTGGGGAGGAGAGCAGCAAGTCCCTCCTAAAAAGTATCATGAAGCTAACACACATAAATAATTGTGAAAAACATTTACCAAAAAAAAAAAGTAGGAAAAAAGTCATTCATGATACCTTGACCAAGAACAGTTACCGTTTAATACTTGGATACCTTTTGTTAAGTGTCTTGGCCTCTGTATCACACACTCCTATCCATAATTTTACAAGGGCTGCCTTTATACATTATTTTTTATTTTTTATTTTTTTAAAGATTTTATTTATTTATTCAACAGAGATAGAGACAGCCAGCGAGAGAGGGAACACAAGCAGGGGGGAGTGGGAGAGGAAGAAACAGGCTCCCAGAGGAAGAGCCTGATGTGGGGCGATCCCATAACGCCGGGATCACGCCCTGAGCCGAAGGCAGACGCTTAACCGCTGTGCCACCCAGGCGCCCCTATACGTTATTTTTAAACACTTTTATTTGATACAGAAATTTATGTACCTTTATCCTATTAAAGATATCACACATACTTTCTCATATTATTTCGCAGAACTCACAAGCGCTGTTTGACAGCCATATCAAATTTCATTGAGTGGATGTACCTTAGTTTATCTATTAGTGCCCCTAGAGTGGAACAGTAAAGTCCCTTCTACCTTATTCTTAAAGTCCATCAGGCTTTAGGTCACATCGGTGCCCATAAAAACTTACTCTGTTTAAGACTGCTTGTTTAGGATAGATTTGAAAAGTGGAATTACAGGTAAAACAGGAAGAACATTGTTAGGGTTCTTTTTTTTTTTTAATTTTTTTTATTATATTATGTTAGTCACCATACAGTACATGCCCGGTTTCCGATGTAAAGTTCCATGATTCATTAGCTGCGTATAACACCCAGTGCACCATGCAGTACGTGCCCTCCTTACTACCCATCACTGGTCTATCCCATTCCCCCACCCCCTCCCCTCTGAGCCCCTCAGTTTGTTTCTCATAGTCCATAGTCTCTCATGTTTCATTCCCCCTTCTGATTACCCCCCCTTTCTTTATCACGTTGTTAGGGTTCTTGATACACATGGTACCAAACTGCTTTTGGTACACCACAGATTGTACCAAAATGGGAGAGATGAAGGAGAGAGATTTTTGAAAGTAAAATTGTGCCTTCTGTCTGCTTTGCACAGGTGGCTGGCTACACGTAAGCTAGAATCGTGCCCGTCCCTGTAATGCAGTGGCTATGGTCTCTGCATTTGAAGTGATTGCACCCTAGAATGGAAAACAGTGAGATGACCATCCATGCTTTGAGGGAGTTTACTCAAAGGTGACAGTAACTGGTGACATACAAAAGTTGATACAAAATAATCTGGGAGTAACCACAACATAAGGTGAGGTTTGGGGCCTGTGCATGAAAGCCGCCTTTCTGAAAAGCCATCCATGCCCCATTTAATTTGAATGTAAGTTACACTATTCCCAACACCAATGGAGTTATCTGAATGGTGGTGGGGGAGAATCTACAGGCATTTTTACATTAAACACTCAGATTTCTGAGATATACATTTATTTATTTATTATAAACACCTTATTTAAAGAGGCTCAGACTTGCAAAGCAACAGTATCAAATGGTCTGGACACATGATTAAGATCCAAGCCATTTCTGGAGAAGAGAGAGAGAACCTACATTTTCAGACAACCAATCAAGTAGTGAAAATTAAGAGGTTCCTGGTAGAATCAGGGCAAAGACCCACTGGGTAGTATGCCTTATTCTCACAGAAATCCTATCTGCGGTCAAGCAATACATCCTGCCCATTGCTCAAATCAGGAAAATGGTTTCCCCATAGAAATGCTTAAATAAAAAACAAACAAAAAATCCAAACACCTCCTCTGGAATCATAGCGCTTATACATGGTACTTTTTACTAAAATTAAGTGACAGATTATCTCACACATATAAATTTGAGGGCAACAGGCCTGCCTCTGTGCGATTCAAGGAAATCAGTAAGCGGAAGAGGGAGCAATGCTGATCTTAGGACTATTTCCTTCCAGCAGTGCAATCGCTGGCTACAAAGAGACCAGTGATTAAGATACATAAGCCCCATTAGCAGAAAGCAACCTGTCTCCACATGGCTCTACCAGGACAGCTGCAAGCCTTCCGCAAAGTCTCTGACCCCTGGGCCCATGTTCCCTTTTCAGCCTCTATGGGTTAGTCACATTAACCGTAATTTTCTGCTCCGGGGAGTGTTTACATCTAGATAAACCATGAAGAAATTAGGAAAAAAAAAAAAGATGGAAAGTCCTAAGGAGAAGAAAGAAAAGGATGGAAAGTTATTTTAAAACACACGACCTAAACCGGCGGTTGGATTCTGGTATCTATTCTTGGCTACAGGCATCATTGGCAAAGCATGAAACTGGCAGTGACTGCTAATCAGTTTGCCACTGTTTTCAGATTTAATGCAATATTTGGCTCAGACGTTTCAAAAAAAAAAATCCCCTATTCCAGCTAAAATATTTACACAGTCCTATGTGTCTCACTTAATGCCTGTTAAGCAATCGTCTTTTAAAACTCCACAGACACTTGTAAATCTGTCGGGAGAATTGTGGCCTATAAACAAGGCTTCACATAAAGAGGGCTGCATTGTCAGTTTGCTGGGAGTCAGGACTTCTTAGGATGTGTTTGAAAATAAAGCCGAAAATCAGAAATAGTTTCGAGTGGGTAACAGAGTGGCCGATAGACTGGCTGGCGGGATGCTGTTAGTGGTATTAACGGGAAGCCACCAGACACTGACCTCAGCTATTTAAAGTCCTGCTCTCCTGTAAACCTGTCATTGATCCTACCTCTCTGCTGAGTTATGGCACAGGGAAAGTTACTGGTCCAGCAGCCCTGGTAGTCTGCATCCCAGGGCCTGGTGGGTTAGAGAAGGTGAGTTGCTGAGGTCTGCGACGGGAGGCTGTTGTTCCTTGGTTATGTGGGTACGTAGGAGTGCGTCAGGAAGGAAGGGGGAAATTTAGAGGAAAAGGGGAAATTCTGGGCAGGGCTGAAGTGGGGGGAAAAGGAGACGGCAGAAATCATGAGGAAGAACCAGGGAGAGGCTACATATTACGGATTCTGAAATGCGTATTAAACTCCCTAAAGTCTTCAGTCCCAGTGTCAATAAACCTATGTCTTCAGCCCTGATGTCATGGAAAGGCAAGGGAGGCCTACGTGAAGCCAGTGCCTGCTGGCCTGGGGAGCCCCGGGAACTTGTTCGTGTTTTCCAGATGACTCAGGTACTTGTGACAGGACTGTGCTCAATTGTTTAGTTATTCCTATTAGATTAGCTGCCTTTTTAGTTTTACTATGTATCACTGATTTCAACAAAGCCATTGATTGCGGTTCACAATTAACTGTATAATAGCTTTAAGCAAGAAAAAGAATATGTTAAAAGTATATACCAGTTTAACAACTCAGCCCCAGCTTAAATCACTCCATTTGGGGGAAGGGTCGGTGGTTAGGGGAAAGATGTGTCCTGGACGGAGAAAACAAATGAGGTATTTGTAGTTTCCAGGTCTCAGGCCTTGAACAGGAGGTAGCAAAGATCTGTTGCTTCTCTGTGTGATATGACAATCAGGAAGGGCTTTGCAAATATTTTCGTAAATCTGCCCAACAGCTGCAGGGCAAACTGTGCTAACCTTCTCTACCCCTGTCAGACCAGCAAGTTCTAACCACTGTTCTGAGGGACAGATCCCTGTTCTTGAGAGAAGAGAAATCAACTAAGTAGGAATACATTTCTCCCCTAGAAAATGAGGGTAACACTTGCTCTTAAAATGTGTTTATAAATGACTTGATTATTTCAGTTAGTTTATTTAAAATTAGCAGCTAACTTAGGGCTTTGAGTAAATATTTGCTAAACAAATGAACTGATTGAAAAGGTCAAACAAGGCCCTCCTCATATTTTGGAGGTTTTTTTATTTTTTGTTTTTTGGTTTTTTTTTTTGATACCTGGAAATTTGACAGCGTTTTAAAAGTACGTCAGAATAGTCAAGGAAAACATTGTAAAACAACAGTCAAATTAGCAGTTTTACCCCATTAGCCATTATAGATTTTCCCTGGCTTTCCTCTTTCTGTAAGTTGTGGCATAGGGAAAGTTACTGGGTTAATGCTGCCTGGTTGTCTACGCAGAGTCGGACACATTGCTTTCTAGCTCTGTACCCAATAATTCCTTGAAAATTAGATCAAGTTCTCAACGTGTATGATTGATAACAAATGGCCCTTAACGGCCAAAGGTGTCTTGGATCTTAGTCTGCCTTATGTGTCTCGTTTTATTCCTTACAAGAATTCTCTGAGCTCAGTCCTGCTATTACCCCTTTGGTTAGGTAAGGATGAGTAAAGTTTCACAGATACTGTGGCCGAGTCAGAATCTGAACCCAGGGATGTCAGACCCACTGGCCTTGTGCTATCCAGCCTCCATCCCCAACCACCTGCAGGGAAGTTCTAGAAACATTGCGAAGTATCCATGATAGTTAAGGAACAAGGCAATGAAAGCTGAAAATCACCCAGGGCCACCAGTGGGACCCCTTCGTTGGAAATGGAGAAACAAAAGGCCAGGGGAGGTTAGCCGGAGGTTATGTTAAGTGGCACAGAGAAGACCCAGAGCAGGGCTGCGGACTCTCAGGCAGGTCGCTGGCCTCTCCGTGGGTACCTAAAGAGTAGAGTCACAGTCCATGACCTCTATCCATTCTTAGACCTGTGCTGAGGCCAAGAATTCTGGGAAGAAATCTGGAAGAGATAAGGACATTGGCAAAAACTCCAATCCCCTTCGCTGGGACTAAAGAGGTCTCCCCCCAGCCTCACTCATTTTGCTGTCTGACATGAAAGGAATCCATTTGTGGACTGTGAATCTTCCACAGGGTCCAAGATACACAATTTACTTGGGCAGGAAAATATTTTGATATTCACAAAACCACCCACAAATCTCTTTCTGTGAAGAAATGTTTTGACCTGACACAAGTTTATGGTTAATGTAGCATCAGCTCTGGCTTGGTAATCAAAAGACCCAAATTCCATGCCGGCCATTCTGCTTCCTATCTTGGAGACCCATCTTCTCTGCTACATCGGCCTGCCCTCAGGGCTTCAAAGGATGACACTACATACACAGGCGGGGTATCACCATTACCACTACACTAATACCTTTTCCTTTTCTTTCAAATGGGAATGTAAAAGGCACTTCATTAATGGACTTGCCAAATCAATGCTACTTTCTATTCCTCCTACCCGATTCCCACAGCACGCTGAAAGCTTGCAGCTGAGAGGCCAGTCTCTGGCTTCCCTGAGCCATTTTCCCCACAATTGAGTAGAATCCTGATCAAGAACAGTTGTGTTTTTTCCAAGCCTGTTTATGCAAGTTGTTCTTTTTATTGTAATTACACAGTTGAAAAAAAATTTTTTTTCGTTTTTAAGTAATCTCTATACCCAGCGTGGGGCTTGAACTCGCAACCTTGAGATCAAGAGTTGCATTGCTCTCCTGACTGAGCGAGTCAGGCACCCCTGTAATTACATAATTTAATTGCTTGATGGTACACTGTAGCAATATGAGTGTGAAAAAGCATTATTTCTGCAAATTTAAGTAGAAGCAGTGAAAATATTGGTGTTAACTATAGCTGAGAGGATAGTGGAGACGAGGGAGAATGGCAACTCTGTGCAATGTGGTACTTGGGATTGGGTCCTGGAACAGAAAGAGAACATTAGTGGAAAAACTCATGAAATCCAAAGAGATACTAGAATTTAGTTAATTGAAATGTATCAGTGCCAGTTTCTTAGTTTTGATGAATGCATCACAACAATGTAAGATGTTATCATAACAGTGACACTGGGGAAACTGGATAAAGGCTCTATGAGCACTCTCTGCACTATCTTTGCAACTTTTTTGTAAACCTAACGTTATTCCAAACTAAAAATAAAAGTTCATTCTTAAAAAGGTGTGGGAATGATGCTATATTTAACTTGTTTTAAATTAAAGATTAAAGGATTCAAGTATCAAACTTTTTTCATGAACCGACCACACTGGATAATGATTACTTCCAGGTGGTATCAATGCCGGGATTTTTGAGGCATGGTGTAATTCAAGAGCAGATCCTTGAGAGCCATTTAGAAAGAGAATACCTGAGATCCAAACCTGATATAATTTTACAGTTGATTTTTATATCCTATATCCTGTCAATGGCCAGAATTCCAGAGAATCTTAGCTGTTCAATTAACAAAGTCTAGGGGAGAAACCAGTAACCCCTACTGAATAAGGAGAACTGTAGAAGGCACTGAAATAGCAGTCTTAGAAACTCAGAGTGGAAATTCACTTTCAAAATCATCTAGCACAAACCCCTTCCCAATGGCACCTACCCTACCCACCTACGGTAACACAGTCTTCCAATCAGAAATGGGGAAGGCACCCGCTACCTCTCACAGCCATGAGTTCCCCCTTCGTACAGTTTAACAATACATCTCCCTAATGCTGCTACCTATTTATGCTCATTTTGATATCTTTGCCCATCAGGAAATGATCTAATTTTGCACTAATTGCAAGAAGTTGAGTCTCTTCTACCTTTTATCAATTTGCTCAATCATCCACTCAACTCTGTGGCAGGTACGGACAGACACAGTAGGTATAAACACTAAAAACGTCATTAGAGCTCTGCCTTCATGGAGCAGGGGTAGAGGGAGGGGGGAAACATTTACAAATAAACAGAAAATAACAGCACTATCAAAATGGGGAGTCCTAATGCCGAGTCACTATTCACAGTGGCTGCTATAGACTGGGGGAGCAGGAAGGCCCAAGGCATGGGGACATCTAAAATAAGGGCATTCTGGGCAGAGGGAAGAGCTACAGCAAAGGTCCTAAAGCAGAAACAAGCATATTGGGTTGGAACACACAGGCCTGTGAGAGTGGGGTGTAGTGGCAGGAGAGGAGACGGCAAAGGTAGAAGTGGTCAAACCATGGAGGAACTTGGAAGGCACAGTGACGGGTTTTGAGGTTGGATTTTATTCCCAGATCTTTGAATATGAAACAAAGTGGCCTGACTTGTCTAATGAGCAGAGGCTGGATTAAAGGGGGGCTAGCGTGGAAGCAGGGGCTCCAGTGAGAGACGGTGCTGGTTTGGGCTAGAAATGTTCCATGAATACGGAGAGCACTGAACGGACGCAAGGCCCGTCTTGAAAGAATCAACAAGATTTGCTCTTGGACTAGATATCAGAAATGAGGGCATAAAGGGAATCAGGAAAAGTATTATACATTTAAAAAAGATTTTATTTATTTGTGAGAGAGAGAGCAAGAGCATCAGCGGGGGGGCTGAGGGGGTCAGATGGGGGTGGAGGGAGAGGGACAAACAGACTCCCCGCTCATCAGGGAGCCTGAGGCGGGACTCAATCCCAGGACCCTGAGATCATGACCTGAGCTGAAGGCAGATGCTTATTGGACTGAGCCACCCAGGCACCCCACATTTTGCTGATATTCTGTGAAGGGATCTCCTTCATATGACCCTGGCCCCTCCTCTCAAACAATCAGCAAGGCAGACAGTGACACCTGCCTTTCTACATGAGGACACGGAGGTTTGGAGGGATGGGGGGGATGGGAGGGACGACGACAAGCCAAGGATCACACGGCTTGTGGAGCAAGGATCTGAACTCAGGGCTTGTGACTCAGACTGTTCCGTGCCAGTAGCTTTTATTTCAGTGTTTTACGTTTCTTGTCAGAGAAAGAGAAACAAAATAAATTCTATCAACTGTGCTGATTTATAAATAAAAGGGTAGAAGCAGAGGGAGAGCTGAGAGGAGGACCCTGGGCGGGACATAACTCATCCTTCCCACCTAGAGATGTCACAACCATGGCTTCAAAGGAAAACGCAAACTTCTTTTCCATTAATTAAACGAATGAATCAGGTTTCAGTTTCCGCATCCTCTCTCCTTTCTGTACGCCTTGTCTTTGAAGGCACCCCGTTCGGGAAATGGGTGACCTTTACCCACCACGCCGCACTTAATTGAATGCTTTGCATCAAAAGTCACCACGCTGATCAACATTTTACACCCACTGCCTTCCTGAAGTACTTATCCCAGTCCCTCGTGTCTGTTTTGTTGAAATCACTTTACAAAAATAAATCATATCAAAGTTTTTCTTTTATTATTTCTAAAACTTTGCTTGCAAAACTAAATATTTTTAACACCATGGCAACACGGTCAGGACTCTGGCTAATGTATCCAGCCCCCTTCCAGAGTTCAGGCTTCGCACACCACTGCCTCGGACAAATGGGCCGCGAAGGAGGAAAGAGCTAATAAATTAGGCATGGTCAATAATCATTCAAGTCATGTCTTCTGGTGCTTCCTTAAAGGTGATAAATTAGCCACGCAGTCCTAATGGCTAATTCCCCCCCCCCCCCGACCCCTACTTGGGCACACCAAGACGCATTGAGCAAACTGCGAATTGCACGGCTTCTGAATGAGTTTAAAGAAAACCTCCCACACTTCCCCAAGTACTTCCTCAGACATCTGCTCCTCTGACCCTTCCAGTATCCCGGAGCATCCCGGAGCATCCCGGAGCATCCCGGAGCGGGGCCAGGCTGGGGTGACCAGCTGCAGTGTTTCAGCTGAGGCTCACAGAGGTTAAGTGACCTGTCAGAGCTGCAATGGCTTATCCCATGGTCCGTAAGACGCAGAACAAAATGTTGAAACTGCATCAGCTGAATCCCAAGCTGGGACTACTTTCCACACACCAGCTTCTGCCACTGAGAACTCACCAATGCTTTGGGGGGTGGTGTTGTGTGTTATATTTAACAAAGTTACACCTGAGCAGAGTTAAAAGAACACATGTGTCCTATGTGCTCCAGGCAAAGCAGTTCCCCATTTCCACCCACAAATTTCACCCCATTCTTCCTTCGCAGAGGCGGCCACTTGTGCCAATTTGACCTGATTACGTCAGCACTTAATTGCACGTCTCTAACGAGCTCCTATTGGCACGCTTGGATTTTTGTTTCTTTCTGTAGTATGGATGATATAGTTCCCGTCCTTCCCCCACACCCACCACACGAGCCCCCTCCCAGTACAGCATACCACGGTTTGACCACACTAGCACCCTGCGCGAACACCAGTGCGACTGCAAACGGCAGCTCCCGGTCCCAGCCGATTCGTAAATTCTAACTTGCCTTTCCTAAACATCCTCCTTAAACTCCCTAACTCTCGCCCTCGTAATATTTTTTTTCTGATTTCCTGTTTTCTATGTGCTTATCACTAAATGAACTGCAAACATGTCGCTAGTCGTGTAATTCTTGTCAAAACATTCAGGATACATCAGACACATGAATTTCATATCCCTCAAGGATCTTCTCCGGGGTTCTTTTGACCTAATCCAATCTAGACTGTTTGCTTTCTGTGCCTGGCTATCATCCTAGGCTGCCTATCCTGGAGCATCTCTTCACCTCCCTTCTCCGTTGGATCTGTAATTTCCTGTCACCTTTGTCTTCCTATTTCATGATAAAGCACATTCTCTAGTAGCATCCAGAGGATGGCTGCATGGGAGAGAAGTGTTTTGTTTAAAGATTTTATTTTTTTATTCGACAGAGAGAGAGACAGCCAGCGAGAGAGGGAACACAAGCAGGGGGAGTGGGAGAGGAAGAAGCAGGCTCATAGTGGAGCAACCTGATGTGGGGCTCGATCCCATAACGCTGGGATCACGCCCTGAGCCGAAGGCAGACGCGTAACCGCTGTGCCACCCAGGCGCCCCGGGAGAGAAGTTTTTTGATAAATTACATGTTTGAAAACACTTTTCATTTGCCTTCATATTTGATTGATAATTCGGTGAATATCAAATTCTGGGTTGGGAATAATTTTCCTTCAGCATTCTGGTCCATTTCTAGCTTCTAGCGCTGCTGTTGAAAAGTCTGAAGCGATGCTGCTTCCTGATTCTGGGTGATTTGCTTCCACATCTCAATCCTCTACCCCATCTCCTTCTAGAAGCGTAGAAGCTTTTCTTCTTGTCCTGAGTATTCTGAAATGTTCTAACAATGGTATGGATCTATTTTATTCCATTGTGCTGGAATCTCTTTGGGCCTTCTATTTATTTTTTACTTTTTTAGAGATTTTATTTGAGAGAGAGTGGCATGAATGGGGCAGGGTGGGGGAAGAGAGGCAGAGAGAAACAGACTCCCCACTGAGCAGGGAGCCCAAAATGGGGGTCGATGCCAGGACCCCAAGATCATGACCTGAGCCAAAGGCAGCCACTTAACCAATTGAGCCACCCAGGTGCCCCTCTTTGGGTTTTTTAAAATTAGAAACTTGTGTCCACCATTTTGAGAAATTTTCTTGAACGATTTCATTGATTTACTTATGTATGACTATATATGAATGTTTATGTATGTACATGTATGAATTTACATACAAATTTGTGGTATGTATGAATCGTGTGGTAAAAACCAGATTGCTTAGCACCTTTCTCCACTCCTGGATTAGAATTCCACTTTGTTGTTTGGTGGATTCATTTACTTGTTCATCTATTTCTTTAGCTCTTGAAATTTTGTGGTTATTTCTCTTCCATTCTGTGCTCTTGACTTTATGCTTTCAAAGAATTCTCTTTACTATCTTTAAAATAATTTTCAGGAGGAACTGACATCCTACCTGAGTGTTCAATTCAAATGAACGTTCAACTGGACATCTTTCTCAGAAGTCCTCCAAAAGTTTTTCAAAGTCTTTTTTATCCCCTCACCAGAGCCATACTGCTTATGGACCACGTTCAATGAGTAAAGAAAACATTCATGGGCGCCTGGATGGCTCAGTCAGCTGGGTGTCCGACTCTTGATTTCAGCTCAGGTCATGATCTCAGGGTTGTGAGATGGAGCCCCACGTCGAGCTCTGCGCTGTGTGTGGAACCTGCTTACGATTCTCTTTCTCCCTCTTCCTCTGCCCCCTCCCTTCCACTCCTCCCCTCTCTCCCTTCCCTCTCTAAAAAAAACAAAAGCAAAAACAAAAAAGAACATTCATTCTCATGGTGAAATCTAGTTTTTCTTTTCTTTTCTTTTTCTCTTAAAGAACACTTATACTCTTGTGAAGAGAAAGCTATTCGGTAGAATCATTTATCTTGCAGTCAGGGCTGGTGCAGAGCATAGAAGCAACCGTCTGCTCTGCTCTGTGACTTGACAGGTCTTGGAAGGTTCCCTTAATTTCTCATCTATGCTAGAACAGCATTACATGTAATTTCCACAAACGAAGAATCAAAACCATGTGGGTTGTCTTGCGTGGCCATGTAAACTTCTGCTATTTATCTGGCTACCCACATCAGAGTAGTGTGCTTACCTTCGGAGTCATAAAGGAATAGAACATAGTCCAGGCAATGTTCAGAGAGAGACTGAGACAGAGACAGAGAGAATGTGTCAGAGAGACCAAAAGAAACTGATACAGAGGTGGTAGGAGGATAGAGATTGCCACAGGTAGATTAGTTGAGTGTTATGGGTAGAGACCAAAAAAAGCCTAAAGCCAATCCAATTATTACATGTAATCCCTTTAGAAAATGAACTAGAAAAATAAGTGGGGCTTACTCTTCAAGCTCTCTCATTCGAGATCTTATTGTTAGTGCCTGAGGGGCGGGCCTATGAACAGTTGAAGAATAAAGCATGGGGCAGTGCAAAGAGTATAAACCTGCTTCTGATCTCAGCTTCATAATAGTAGCAAAGTTGCTTCAACTTCCTTACAGTCAAAATGCAGATAGTACTTACCTGGAAGTAGTTTTAAGAAACAGAAATGATGTGAGCAAATTTGCACGTATTTAGTAAGCTCATTAAAAAGCAACCATAGTCATTAGTGATGGTGGAAATGGATATGCCCTGTACCTTGGAACAAACTGTGCCTAGGTCCACTGTCTATCCTTGAAGGGAAAATTTTATCCCTGAGATTGTTTAGAATTGCCAGTGCAGGGGCACTTGGGTGGCTCAGCTGTTAAGCGTCTGCATTTGGCTCAGGTCATGATCCCAGGGTCCTGGGATCGAGCCCCGCATCGGGCTCCCTGCTTCTCCCTCTCCCACTCCCCCTGCTTGTGTTCCCTCTCTCGCTTGTTCCCTCTCTCGCTGTCTGTCAAATAAATAAAATCTTAAAAAAAAAAAAAGAATTGCCAGTGCATAACAGTAATAAAAAGGGAACCAACTTTTAGTTGCCTTTCTTACTGCTTTTAAACTCTCTATAGACATACCAGATAAAAGACAGGACACCAAGTTAAATTTGAGATAAACAAGGAATCTTTTTTTTTTTTTTTGTCTAAGTGTATCCTGTGCAATATTTGAGACATACTCCTGCTAAAAAGGAAAAAAAAAATCTTGTTTATCTGAAATTCAGTTTAACTGGGCCTATTGCATTTTCTTTAAAATATCTGGCAACTCCAAGGATACCCCCATACCGCCTGCACTGGGGGAAGAACTGTAGCCATTATAGCCCCGTCCCCTGACTCTGTCTATTGCAAATTCAAAGGAATAGTCATTACAGACCTTCTTTAAATCATCTTCTTTGCTTCCTGAGATGAGCTCAGTAGGCAATTACTTTCCTTAAATTCTGATTTGGGCTCGGTAGTACTAACTGACTGAGTGTGTGCCAAAGGCCCTACTTTCATCCAAGCAGTGGACAGATACGTAGATTCCTGACTGAGGAGGAACCAACATGCTTGTGAGAAAGATGGAGTCAGAGGGGATGGTGGCGACTGAAACTTGCACTGAAGAACTGGATGGTGAAGTCAGGACAGGATCCTTCCCAGTGCCCCCAATAATGCCCACTGCACTGTCCATCAATAGATTGGCCAGTTATTAGCATTTCTCCTTACTTTTCACAGTCACGTCTTGATTAACTACAGTATTAAGAAGAGGAATGGACACCCCCACACCACCCCAAATCCAAATGTGAAAAATAAAAAACCTCGGTCAAGGGCAAGAAGAAGGGCAGTTCTGCTGATTAGCCCTCCTGCCTTCTCTCCTGCCACCTCTCACTTCATTACTGGGGATGCCAGCTCTCCTGCAGGCAGCTTCCTTTCCTTATGCCATCAGTGCTCAGAGCCTCAAATGCTGTCTCACACACCTCACCGTCCAGCACCTCACAGATATTAGCTCATCAATGCATTTGCCCAAACAGCTGATTTGTTCATTATATTAAATGAGCTAAATGGCAAAGAAGAGAATTGTTTCCATCTTGCAGGAGAAACAATAGGTAGTCTATTGCTTACCACGTAGTTTCAAACAGGAAACGTTTTCTAGCATGTAAATAGTATAGCTGACTCACTGATTGTTAGCAATAATATATTAACTTTGAAAGAAAAACTATGGCTAATCCTTAACCTTACTAATCTACCTACCTATAACTGAGAGTTGACTATAACTTACGTTTTAAATCTAGTTTTAATTGTAAAAATGTCACGTACATATCCAAATAGCTAAACGATTGCCTCTGTATCAGTCTCTGCCCAGGGCCATGAGAAACTGCCAGGTAAAAACGTCCTCGTTGTCTGCTTTTATGCGTAGAGGTGTGTGGTTCCTTCCCTAATTCCTCTTCTTCTAGCTGATCATACTGGTACTGACTGTATGCTTCTAAATAATATGAGTATTAATTTTGAGGTGGGCCTGTAAGAGGGACTGGAGCTAAATGAATTGAATTCGATCTGCCTTCTATGTCTGGAAGACATATTGACCCTAGTTTGGGAAATTTACGAACAACAACAAAACCCTACAACAAAAAGCCCCTCTCTTTCTTGAACTGTTACTTTCATGTGTGTATGAATTAATTTTCTCCTGTACTCTATATTTTGAGGTAGAAGGTTCAGGTCCTAGTGTTGTACAAAACAGAGGTTCATCATGATGGCTCTGAGCTCCATCAGAATAAGGACATCGGGATTGAAAATGCGTAAAGGTGTGACAGTTTGGAATGTAAAGTTAGTTTGGAAATATTACTACTATTCAAACTTAGAATGAAGATTTTTAACAGTTACTGAAGGCCTGGACGGTGCATTTTACACAGCATATCATTTAGAGAAAGCTTAAAAACAGTTAACGTTTTAGGATAAATATTTATAGGATAAACATTTATAGAGTGATAACAGATATCAAAAAGTCAACAGAGGCTCTTGCCTTTCCTAAACTGCTGTATTCCCAAATATTTCTAAATGGTTCAAAAGAAAAGACACATTCAAATACATATTCTTAAATATTTAGAGAAAAGGACATCATGAGAATTATCTTAACACACACACACACACACACACACACACACACACACACACACACACACATTTCAGCCAACATTCTCAAAGAAGTTTGAATATCTTACACTGAGGGCTAACTACCGATTACATTTTCCCGATTTATCTATGGGATAACAGGGCTACTCATGCATCATTTTCAAGGCAAGACTAAGTATATAGCTAGTTGATGAAATGGCTTACTTTTAATGACAAGGGCTACTGAGCTACTACTGTTAGCAGGTCAGAGTGATTTAATTTTGTTCTTCAACTTTTCAGAACATGCTGACTTCTCTACAGCTATCTGAAGAGTTCCTGTCTCATTTTCCAGCAACCAAAAATTAATTCAGCTTTCCTCCTTTCAAAGCCACAATGAACTTTTCATAATAAAATACTACCACAGGATCATATCAAATCAATACGGATTTGGGGTAGGCGATGCCAGAGTAATTCTGAATGACACTAAGGTTATTCATTTTGGCTTCCAGGCATCAAGGCATCAGAGAGGATTTGGCCCATTCTATTTGTTTCCATGGAGAACAAATCCGGGGGGGGGGCAGTGTAGCTGGGATAACTGAGAGCAATATTAAAGGGCATAGGTCATAATTGTGCATCGCAGCTCCTCCTATGTTACCCTGTGGTAACCGTTGAACCAACAATGGTGTTCTTTATATTCAAAATGGGATAGAAATATCAACACCCCTTCTTAAACTATATCTCACAGACTGCATGTTCTGCAACACATTACTAAGTACTCGGTGAAAGAATACTAAAGAAAAACCAATGTTTTAGGTTGTAAGTTGAGAAATGCTTTGAACAGGGTTTAACTGTTTTTGTTTTTTCACCTCAGGACTTCCCAGAGCCTTTAAACAAGCTCAGGTGCACCGTGAATTTCTAGGGCATGGTTTTAGTAGGGAGCAGCTCTATGTTTATTTGGCTCGGGACTCTTTGTCAGAGAGCACCAACTTGCATTTCATGCCATACTGGTGAGTGCCCCTACTTGAGAAATGGTGCATCTTCTGGCCTCAGCAATGGGGTGTGCGTGTGACTGGTTTAACTGGCACAATCAAGAAGGACACACTGCACAGTACATTTGTTCTTATTGCTACTCTAACAAATCATCACAGACTTAAGTGGCTTCAAACAACACAAATGTATTACCTCATAGTTCTGTGTGTGAGAAGTCTAACACGGGTCTTCTGGGCTGAAATCTAGGTGTGTTGACAGGGCTGCATTCCCTGCCGGGGGCTCCAGGGAAGAATCTGCTCCTTGCCCTTTCCAGTTTTAGAGGCTTCCCACGTTCCTTGGTCCATTGCCCACTTCCTCCGTCTGCAAAGCCCGTAACACTGCATCTCTCTGATCGTTCTACTGTACTATCTCCCGCTGGCCACAGACAAGGAAAATTCCCAGTTTTTAAAGATTCATTTTAAAGATCCATGTGATTAGATTAGACCCACTTGGGTAGTCCAAGATAATCTCCCCATCTCTACATCGGCAAAGTTCCATTTTGCCACGTAAGGTAATGTATTTCAGGGATTAGGGTCTGGACATTCTTGGGAGCCATTGTTTTGCCTACCACATATGGGTCGGTAAAAAATACCTTGAGAGCTCTGCCAGCAAACAAGGTCAAAGAATAAGAAAGAGAGAAACTCTTCCTATTTTCCTAACTATTACTTATCATGGTATCAGGGGAGTTAATATTATTATCTCATTAAGAGAAATAGAACAGTAAACAAAATACAGAACATGTTCCCAAGCACCAGGAATTTGGTTCTGTCTCCACGAGGTAGGAAAGAGAGCACAAGTGCTCCGGGAATCAGATTCTCCACAAACTCATCCAGCAGGCCTCTCAGCGATATGGGTCTGATTTGACAAGGTGTGCATTTTCCAGGAATAGGTACCACCCCTAATCAGCTTTGCTGAAGTTTTCTTTGCTAACAGACTATGCATTCATTACCTCCTCTGACACAGGCACTGTAATTGTCCCACTTGACAGGTAAGAGAATGAACCCTCTTTATGGTTTTGTTATCTGACGAGACCTTGCTTCTACCAAACCAGTAAAAAGGACATCATCGGACACCAAAGCCCGAGTTCCTAAGCCTACAGAATAACTTTGTTCACTTTTGTGTGTGCACCTGTCGATTCACTTTTATGATCCATCTCTCCCATATGTCGTCCCTTCCCTATCCCCAGCCCAAAGTAAATTCTTTCCTGTCTCCCTCTGATCTGAGGGTCTACACATGTGGCTCTAAGTGTGCGTGTGTGTGTGTGGGGGGCATATGTGTGCACTCAGGAACCCTCTTTCTGTTCCTGGTACCTTCATGAGGCTTTATGCCTTGAACACCTAACTTTCGGTTTTGACCTACGATCAGATATGGAGACCTCTGGGTCACAGGCAGGAGGCATCACAAGTGCATACCTCAGAGTCCTATCTAGCTTCAAAGTGTGGCTAGGTCATCACCTGGAACTTGGCAAGTTATGAGAGCACCACGAACTTCAGTTTCCTCCTCCTGTGAGAGACTGATAATATCTGCCTTGGAGTGTCATCGTTAAGATGAAAAGAGAGGATTATGTACAACGCCTGACAGATAATAATCGCACAATAAAGTGTAGCTGATCTATTATCATCAGCTACCTGTTCTGTCTGCCTACATAGAAGTGCTCTGCAAAGTTCTTGTTTCTGTGAAAGATGCTTACCGGCAACGTCTGTCTGTATCAGTGACGCCTGCACAACCAACAACTCTCGCTTAATTCACATCTTATTGCTAAGGTGTGGTTCAAACCAGTTTTCTTCTCAAGGGCTGTGCCTGCCTGGAGAAAGGGGCCTGAGACGTCTTGAAATTTGCTAATCACATCTGGTTTAGCTTTAGACATTTTCTGGGGTTTTGCCAGCAGCCACGACATTTTAATGGCTACAATAAACCTCAAAGCCTCATCAAATCTTTGCTGTATGTGTGAAAATTATGTCCTCTTCAATTAAACATTCAATCTAGGCTCACACCAAGGCCTTATGGAAAAGGACGTGGAACCTGAATGGGAAGGGAGATGAAACGGACCGCCACGACTCTGGCCATCTTGCCAGATGGCATTTAGGAGAAAAAGAAATTCATTAGAGAACCAACGGTCTGTATTTTCTTTAAATATTTACTAGGTACCTTTCATGTGTTAAAAACACTGGTATCTCTAAAGATTAGCAGGGCATTTTTGTTTAAATACCCAATGTGGGGGGCAGAGTCCCACCTCTCCCCCTCGCCTTGTGGTACCGCATATCTTTCGGTGAAGTCCAGTCCAAAGAAGAAAAACAATTGCGGCAATGTTTGGTTTTCCCTCATTTTAAGGTAGGTCCTCCAGCTTCAGAAGTTCTTGCAGTTCCTTAAAACTGACTAAGGACAAGGGTCAGTGGAGTACTGAGGGAAATGGAATGGCACCTGGGATCCCCCTGCAGAAAATAAGGTGCACCGAAGTGGGGAACTTTGGGGGAACACCTGCCTCTCTACTGTCCTCCCAATTCACTCTTGTCATCCCTTGGTTATGAATCACCAACCACTTGCAGACATCAAAGGGAGGTGGCCCAGACAGGATGCCTGAGAGAGGCAGCCCCTGGAATGAAGGCAGGAGAAGAGGGAAGATCACATGTACATCAGGTCTCTGCTCAAAAAACTACATGGGAGGGCAAAAGGCCCAGAGGCCAAAGGGGTTGTGTATTCAGGGACGGCTGCAGCGTGAACCAGCATGGCTCTTCTCGGCCCTGGCGAACACTGTAGCCAGACAGAGGACTGGACTGGCGCTAATTCTGCCATTGGAGAGTGACAGAAAAGACTGCCACGGATGGCTCACATGGTTTTATTACAGTAAGAATCAAGCCCCTAGTCTTAGACTAGGATAAAACTGTCGGTGTTTTAGGAGCGGGAAAAGAATAACCATGGTTTCATAGATCATATCCCTAAATGGAGCATCCACTTGGTTGAATGCACACTCTTAACCACAACAACGGGAGGGAGAAAAAAAAATCCACATGTTCCTTTAAAAATAATTTACAAGGTAGAAATATTCGCTTGTAACCGCTCTCCTTATTTAAGCAAGTTTTATGCCCAGAGTAAAACTAAATCTCCCTGCCACCAGGAGATCTGTCCGACTTCACTTCCCTTTCCAGGCTGTTCTCCGTTTAAGACTTGGGTTTCTGAGCACTCTTTCACAATAAACATTTTTAAAATGTTTATTTTATGTCTTAGTGTAAAAATATTCCTGGTTCAAGCTCTTCATTTCCTCAAGCTCTCCTTTTGGCACTCTGTGCTCCATTTCCACATTAACACGCTCCCTAAATCCTCCACGGAGCTCTGCAATTGGAGTTATACAAGCTCCATCGCGAGTATTTATATACTTGGATAAGGAGATGTCTCCACAGCGAAAACACTAGACTCGAGCAATGCCAAAGGAAAATTCCTGCTCAACAGAGACATAGTTTCACCTTTTAAAAAAAGCCAAAGAGGGCTTTCAGCATTTTGTTGTGAATAATTAAAAATGTAAATTAAACTAAAATAGAACGTTTACGATGGGTCCTGCCATCTTTATTAGACTCGTATACATAAACCAAATATATAGGGGCGTGTGTGTGCGTGGGAGTATGTGTGTGCACGTGTGCGATATGTGTAAGGCAGCAGAGTCAACTAGCTTAGAAACTGCATGGGTTCTGATCAGATAGGCCTGACGAGAGCCCCAGTAAATGCGCCTCTCACGGGCTGTGTGAACCTAATTTCTCTAAACCTCGTTTACCTCATCTGCAAAATGGAGTCAGTCTAGTTCCTGCTTAACAGGGTTGTTGTAATAATTATATGAGACAACAGTAAGTATTCAATAGAGGGTTGCTGCTATTATTATTACGATGACGTGTTATATGTTGGAAAATGTAGGTGTAAAAGATGTAGATATAAAAAGTACAAATTAACACTAATAAAAGAAAGGGAGACGCAAATACAGTGCCTCCAGATAGAACATAAGAGATGGAAAGTTTCATGAGAGCTGCAATGTCCTATAACTGAGCTCTGCACCAATTCCATTCCATGAACCAGACATAAATCTCTTTCAATCATTAAAAAAAAAAAAAAAAGCTTAACTATTATCATAATAACAGAACAGTTCCTATTACCTTCCAGTTGTCTCTTCAGTTTTCTCAAATCTTTTATGAGGTCTTCAAACTTGACTTGGGAAGCCAGAAAGAAATCTTGTGGTTCAGGCAGAGGGAAAATACTCTTTTCTGTTCCTGCTTCCTAAAAGACACGGTTAACAAAAGTACATTATATTTCCCAATTGTCACTTTCAATTGAAATTCCAAAGCATCTTTTACTGGATGTGCAAATAAGAATCAGAGAAACGCTCCTCTGCTGTTCCTAAATTTGGACTGGTTACTCAGAAATGCTTTTGTGTCTTCTATAATATCACTTTGGTATTACTGCCACTGAGGTTGGCTCTGGCTCTGGCACAGGTTTCCTTCTATTTTGCCTCATGAACCAAAGAGAAAATTGTCAGGTATGGCCCGATCTTGGACACCCTACTCCCACGGAAAAAGGCACAGGAGGGACACATGAAAGTACTTAAATTTCAAGTCCCTATTTGAGTTGCACATGGGAGCAATTAGCTAACTCATCTTTGGGGTGTGCCAATGGGTGTGAATCGGAAGGTTCTGGACCAGACAGCACCGCACTGGAAGAATCACCCTCCCTTACGCTGTTACCTACCTGCTGCTGCAGCTGAAAGCTCCAGGGGGTGTCTGTGTGATAGCAAATTCTTCACGTATTTGTAAGGATTTTCCAAATGTTGTTTGGCTTCTCTTAGTAGACACTTGCTGAGGGCATGGTTGGCCATAGTTTTGGACAAGCTTCCCCACTATGCCTAGTAGAGGATCTAAGCTGGGAAATCACTTGAGGGACACAAGCTTTGGGCACATTGAAAGATAAGCTGGGCCTCAAATATCTTTTCCAGTCCAGCCTGCTTTCTCCCTGAGTTGTTTAACATAAGGTCTGTATCTTGCATATCTCAGGCAGTCTTCAGTTCTTCCTCTCTCCACACAGGCTACTTTGCCAGCTTTCCTTCACATTCCATCTTTCCTACTGCCATTAGGACTCATTCCAAACTCTGAGGCTGCTTTATAAGGCACTTTATGATCTGGCCTCTGTCTACACCCTCAGCCTTCTTCCATCTTCTCCTATCTCTACACCTCCCTCCCCTAAACGTTCAAAAAGGAAAAGAACAGGCCCAGTCTCCTACGTCTGGACTTTTGTCTGTAAAACCATCCCCTTCCAACTCTTCTACACGAACTCTTCACGCTTCCTTGTTCACATCATTCTTCAAGTCTCGAGACAGATAGCACTTCCTCAAAGATTGCCCCTAACCCCCCAGTACATGGGTGTTTCCAAGAGCCCCTGGTGGGTATCATTATCACAGCGCCTACCAACATTCATTTCAAAATTGCCGTATTAGCTTATATGTTTCTTCCACTAGACTACAAACACTGTGAAGGCAGGAAGTGTGTCTTATTCTTGGTATAGCATGCAACATCTGGCATATCGAACTTTGTTCGGCACCCTTGCGGGGAGCCCATAAAAGTTCTGAAAAGTGTGTACCTTTAGCAGGAGACATCTGCCTTACTGTCCTACTTTCTTGCGGTTCCAGGAATGCTCTGGACCTGTCCCTTTCCTTTAAGATCTTTAGCTTTACTTGAGAGGCTAAGGAAAGGTGTTTTTCCTGATTTTATTGAAACCTTTTACATGATCAGTGTACTTTCCCCACCTCCCTGTAATTATTTTACTACTTTCAAAACAGTGGAGGCAGTACTGTAGTCTGAGAGCCCAGATGGAACAACTTCTAAGATGCTTACCACAGAACTCCACGGCAATCTACATTGGAAGAACTCATGTATATTATCTCCTACTCTTTTCCAAAACTTTATCAGATTCAGTACTGGCTTTGATTTTCTTTTTTTTTTTAAGCTAGAAAATGAGAAAGTGCTGCTGGGCCAACGAGCCTGGTAGCAGCTCTTGAGAGAGCTGCTCAATTAGAGTTCAAAAGACATGGCTCTAGACGGATTTCTGTAAACTTCACAGACTTAGACTTGGACCAAAAACCAGCATGTGTGGAAGGAGGTTTGGAGCGGGAGTCACCTTTCTTCAGCTAATTGCTCATCACCACTAACCACAAAAATCATCACTTATGCTCCTACGGGGAGGGGATAGCCTAATAAATCACATAATTCTATACTTTTGCTGAGTGAAATGAATTTTTGCACAGTGAAAACCGGGAGAGCACCACACAAGCGCTGACTTCTGATCTTTCCCAAACTGGGCCAGCCCAGGTTTGAAACTACCCTTCTTGTGAGATTTTCCTCGGTGAAGTCGATTCTACTGGATTCAGCTTTCTTCAAGAGTCACATTTCATTGGCAAATCTCAGCCCTCCAACACAATGCATCGGACTTGGTTGAGACAGGCACTACAAGGTACATCTGCTTATGCTAACCCTAGATTAGAACTGTGACCTCTCGAGATTCCTCGGGATAATTCCTCTGTCACACTGGTACTTGGTGTCAGAACTTCAGGTATCTACATACACCTGAAGCTTACCCCACTCTATCAGAAAAAAGCTCTCACCTCTTTGCACCTAGTTATCTATGGATGCCACTCATTGCACTCTTGTAGATACTTACAGTAGATTCAACCTAGTATTTGTCAGACGCCTAAATTACAGACACTAAAAAACAGACAGCGATGAGTTCTGGACCTCAAGGAGCAATGCCGAGCTAAGGAGTAATTGCTCACTGATATCTACATGCAAGGCCGAATAAGATGTATCATGACAGAGATTCAACCCAGTGCTCCCAGGCTTCAAAGGAGTAAAGGATGAGGAAGTAAACAAAGACTTCATAGAAGAAGAGCCTTAGTGTAAGATTGTGCTACTTTCTATCTTTTTTACCCTTTTACAAGAGTGACTCAGGCTCATGATGTCTAATTGAAAGAAGTAAAAATCTCTTCAATCCTACCACCCAGAGATAATCAAACATTTTTATATATATCTGATATTCCAGGTTTTTCTGTGTGTCTATGTATATTTATATTTATATATTTGAAACTATATGTTATTTTAAACATGTTTGTAATATAAAGCAGATCAAGAGTATTTTCCAATGCCACTAAATTTTCTCCTATACACTTTCCATGGCAGTGTATTATTCCGTTTTAGAACTCCAGCATGATTTATTTGACCTTAGTCTGTACCTTTGGACATCTACCAAAAATTTTGTTATACTTTGTTATTACAAATGATTTTAAGTAAAATAGTGATACACGTCCTTATCTATTACCTTAGGATAAAGTTTCCTAGAAAGATTATATGTATTTCTAGGGCTTCTGATCTAGAAAGGTCAAAGTCTTGCTAGCCCATACTGCACATTTGCATGAATAAGGAAAAGGTGTCCCCTAAAAGTAGGCGCAGCACCCTGGGGAGACAGCTTGACAAGCACATGACACCTGCATGTGAATTTTTGGGAAGGTATCCTTTACAGAATACAATTTGGTGAGTCAAGGGCAGTCAAGATATGGGCCCATCATGCCTAGAGATCTTAAACAGAGAATAAGTCAGCCGCTCGTGAAAGTCCTGAGAAAGGTTTGATCCATTTATATCGCTAGCTCTATATACACAGTTGGCAATTCGTGTCTCCTATTTGTTGTTGTTGTTTTGGTAAATTACCTGCAGTGTCTTGTGCAACTTTTTTTTTTTAATGAAAGGAGACCAGTTGTTCTTTCCATGTGGATTCTGAAAAGCATGTTACCTATTATGTTGCAAATATATATGTTGCTATTGGGAGCTTTTTTCCCAAAAGGGCTTTTAATTTATTATTTCAAGAGAGTATTAATAAGACAAAACAAAAGATCTATAGAAAGGCTAGGACAAAGATAGTTCCAGTTAGAGAGACATCGGATGTAAAAGCACAGCAGTGAGAAAACACAGGGTGTGTTTGGAAAACACTGGGTCTTGAATTAGATCACAGAGTATGTGTAGGGGGAAGGTCATAAAAGCATGGTTGTAAAAGACTGGAATTAAATTGGGTAGAGTCTTAATTCACTTGAAAATGGGGAGCCATTTCTGTTTTTGCGTAAGAAAGTGATACAATATGACCAGAAGTATAGAAACTGGTGGGACCTTGGGTGTGGGATGGACTGGAGGGGGAGTGACTGGATGAGAGGTGAGCAGACCAGCTGGGAAGCAGAAGGAATACTCCAGGTGAGTTACCTTAAAGCCTGTATAAGTGGGGCATGAGGACGAAAAACAGGGAAGAAACACGAGACACAATTTAGTTGAAGGATAGAGAAGAACCAAAGAGGAGCACAAGCTTCGTGCCTGAATGACGGAAATGATAATGTCCTCAGCAGAAACAGGGGAAGTTTGAGGAGGGAGGTGGGAGATGATTCATTGTAGATACACTGAGAAGGGTTAGACGAGGAGGAGAGGAGAAAATATGGTAGACGTCAGCTTTGCTTGTCTTCCGGAGGGAATTATAGGCCTTTGGAAAACACGGCCCTGGAACATTTACTTTTCTTCCCTTGGTGCCTAGGAAAAACCCTGCTCACGTGGGCAGCTAAGAAGGACTCCTGACAACAGTTTCCTGAGACTTTTCCCCTTCACATTGATTGCTAGATTTGCCAACACCTTACAACAGTACCTCTTTCTTCACAAAGTTAGGACTCCTTGTTCTCAATTTAGCGAGAAGGAATAAAACATAGCAGATTGTGCGGAGGTGGATTCCCACCGCAACTTTTATTTCTCATTGCAAATGTAATCGAAGCAGAGAGGATGGAGTTCAAATCCCACTTCTTCACCTTGTTCACAGATGAACATTACTGATAAGGTATTGGGTACTACTGCCTCATAATTTCCTAAATTTTGATCTGCGGCCCAGAACTAGTTTCAGATACAACCAATTACTGAATGGATATAGATTTCAGAGACCCTCACGATCTGGTCAGAAGGCACCCAGATAACCGGGGGTCTCTCTAAAACTGCTTATTTAGCAGATTAAGAGGCAGTAGTTTGAGAGGCAATGAATAATGCTTCTCTTTACAAGAGTCAACTAAACTTTCTTGGCTTCAGCATTCCCATCTGTAAACCAAGGAGGCTGGAGCGCTCTCAAATTCTATGTTGGACTTGAAATCCATCCATCTGTCCATCATCCAACTTCTGAATGCCAACAACGTGTAAGAGTTGAAACCCCATTAGTGTAGTTTTCCACATAATGCCACTTCTTACCTGATCATAGTAACGCAGGTAATATTTCACGACATAGTCCACCAGATTAATTCCATTATCCTAGGTTTAAAAGAGAAGCTTAAATGAAAATCATTCACACGAGACTGCCATATTACATAGTTGAGTACTGAAATCTCAGGTTGTGACCCTAATACTTTTAATTTGTGATACCTGGTCCTGATTCCGTTTGTGACCGGCAAGATTTTACTCTCCCCTCTTTGTCCCATCACTTTTTTTTTCCTTATGGCATCTATACAAAGAAATGACATTCTGCTCTTCTTTGTGGGGTAAAAAACCAAACAGATAACCCAGAAGAGCTCTGCAGTAATGGCCAAAACAAACAAACAAACAAACAAACAAATACACACACTGTCTCATTATTTTCTGGCAGAAAGCCAAGACAGGAGGGAGTGGGGGAGTGCCAAAGGGAACCAGGGACTAGAACAGAAAACCATCCCTCCCTTCCCACCTTTCAAAAAATGTGTGTTCTTAATGGCGTGAAAAACAATCAGGACAGCTTAAAAGGAACGCCATGCCACTTTATGACCCTAGGAGGCCGGGGGCAAGCAGGCCCTCCCACAAGGCAGCCTTTGTGTCTTGTTCACATGGGTCTAATTCTAATTTGCCTGTGTGTTTCCCCTCCCTTTACTCCCTTGCTCCCCGTGGGATGCCTAGATATGGGCTGGTTGTTTCTAAAGAGGGAGCTCTGCAGGGGTGTGGAGCCAAATGATAATCGGGCTCAGAGAGTTTGACAGGAGACCCCCAGCCCAATTGTTGTGGGCAAAAGAATAATTCAAATGCTCAGCTCAACTGGTGATTCAACAGTGCTCCCTACTCAAGAATGAGTAAATTACAAGAAGCCAGCACTAAATTCAAACAGATTCAAGCCCTGTGCTCTGACTGATACTGCATTGTATCTGTTCTCTTCCCTCGTTACAGTTCAACATCCAACTGTGTTCTTTTAGAGCAAAACCAACACTGGGGGTTTTATCGTCTCATTAAGATCAAACATGAAAACCTTATTTTTATTCAAAAGTCAAAAGAAAGCAAAGAAAAAAGTATTGTTAGAGGGAGAAAGAAGATGAATGGAGCAACCAAGAATTTTTTTTTAAAATTAAAGGTATAGAAGGAATATGATGGCAAATCACAGAATCTAGTTATGAAAAATAAATACCCGACTTTTGACGTCCTTGAGTTTGGGCAGAATTTCTAAGCTATATCCATCTGCTTGTCCCCGAGTCCTATTTCCTCCGTTCATATAATTTCCAAAAGCCAGAATGAGAGCTAAAATATCCTTCACACTCTTCATGTGCAGCAAGCCCTGTGATGGCAAACACCGATTATCACAGAGCTGAACTTCAAAGGCACCTATGCTCTTTCAACAACAAATATTTACTGAGGACCCATCAGACTGTCTGGTGGCATGGTGCCAACTGGATTGGCAGGTGGTGACATGGAAAATACACTTTATTAAGACATAAGAGTCAACAAAAATACATTAATCAGTCATCGTATTCCATCCTTTCAATGAATAATGAACTATTTATGTCTTAATACTGCAGATTAAATATTACTATTTCTATTCTTACTTCAGCCAGTTTTATTTTTTAAGTATTAATTTAAAATATTTGTGAATTGCAAAAAGAAAGTTGTTATAGTCAGACTTTTACACTTGGTGACTTCTAAGCAGAAAGCGTTAAGTTTAATATCATGTGAAGATCTGTTTTTGGACAATGTATCCATATAAACAGTACCGTTAAATGTAGGATAGGTTTAATAGCAAATCTATTCTTCTTTAACCCTGGGTTTACTCCTCAGAGGTAAACTACAATGATACATCTCAAGGCCAAAGGCTGTGTTTATCAGTATTTGCTGCTATGTCTCTTACCTTTAACAATTTCAGTCTACTTAGGGTTTCCTTCACCTTCTTGTCCCATTTCTTTTTTCTTTTTTTTCCTCAAAGTGCAAATTTTTAAAATTGCTACCTTTTCCCCCTTCTCTAGAATCTTAGTTGACTTTATTTCTTTTATTTTAGTGTAAAGAAGGAAAGACAAAGGTAGCTCTAGGCCAACCTCTCTTCCTGCCCTTTAGGGTGTTATTAGAGTGTGTATATTATACCTGGGAAGTATCTATACTTTTTTTAATGAAATCTTTTATATTTTGGAAGGAAAAGAATCATGCCTTCAGGTAAGAACTAAATACTCCAATATGTGTGGAGAGGATTATCATGTTCTCAAGGGCATGAGTCATTGTGAGAAAAAAAACAAGTATTAGAATTTACAAGGAATACCAGTGTGGTAAAGCCAACAAAAATGTATTTGTCCACCATCCACGATCATAATCATTTATTTCGCCTATCAAGCGTCTAGGATCTTTTTATTTCACTGTGTAGACACATTTCAGATGATCGGATGCATGGGTCTAATGCAAAATCTCTTGCAATCCTGTCGGTCTAGCAGCAAACAAACTAACTATTTAGGTTGGTTTTGAGTGGGCTAGTACGCACATTAGAGAGTATCTGGAATAGCTAAGAAGACATCTACAGAAGTGTCATTTTTTCCCCTTCGCCTCTCCCTCACTCACCTGCACACACACGTATTCATGCCTAGGATGATCATAAAAGCTATACTTAAAAAAGCACACAATTTAAGTCCAAAGGTTTTCTACAAAGGGACTCCAATTGATTCTCCCACTCCCTCCTTCCTCTTTTACCCTCAATAAGGGCAAAACTAGTCTCTAAAATTAGACAGCAAACATACCTTCGAAGCCCTTGTGATGATCTCTACCTTTCGGTGCAAGGAGGTGATGCTCTCCGAAAAGACAGATCTGAAGATTATGCACTGGGCCCGTTCAGCAAAATTTGGGATCTGGGCTAACTCGTGTAAAAATCTGCGGAAATGAATAGTGAATCATCTAGCTTCATATACGATCACAAAGGAAAAAAAAAAAGACAGCTGAAAAAGACTCATCTTACTTGACAATGTCAATTTAACAATTGTAAAATATATCCCGCAGGCACACTTAAGGAACTCCAAGGGTCTGTGTTCTATTATTGACAACAAAGCCATTTTTCAAATGGGTTTCTATGGTGGTATATAAATGTATGGTGTACAAATTACTTGAGGACAGAAAGTTAATGCAATTATACTGTACCACAGCAAGTTATCTCCTCCTATGCAACTAGGAGATTAAAACCAAATAAAAAGCGTTACCTTTAGCGTATGAAAATAAATACATAATGAACTCCCTTAATAATGCAGTATTCTCTAAGGGTCTATTTCACACAGGCAAAGTCAAGTGAAGGCTGGAGGCAAATGTCTGTAGAGAAATGACAAAATGTCTCTTCCTGAAGTGAGATGACTACTATTTCTTGCTCACTGAATTAGATAATAGTCTATAGAGGCCCTATTCTACAGATATTTGTTTACTTTTCCACATCAGCCAGGAAGACAGAGTTCACAGCTCAGTGCTTGGAACAAAGCAGGCACTCATTAAGCGGACATCAATCTTGAAAACTATGGTAAGACAGATTTTGAAAGCTAAAGGTGAGTACTAACCTACACACAGAAGCTCACTGTCTGAGCAGCTGGGCACTGGTGCCCTTTGCAAAATTAAGTTGGAAGAGCTACATACTCTCCAGGCCAACCACCAGAAGAGAGGGCATAAACTAAAATGGGCGGAAAGAGTTGGGCATGGATTCAGAAAAGGAGAGAATCCACTAACAGCTATTAAATTCATTTTGGGGCTGAAATGATGATTACCTGATATTTCTGAAAGTCTCAGTCAACGCATAACATCATTACTTTGACATTTTGCAATCTCTCATGAAGAATGCTTTTCCATAGGAGCGAAGCTGAACCCTTCTCTGTCCCGAACCCAAAGAAGTCTCCTTAGCTTATAGTCTGTGCCTTTTACTTTGCTTTTTTTAGGGAGACTTGGGTTTTAATAAGATTCTAATTATCAGCTTTTAGAAAAAATTATCCTATATTCAGGTCATTTATAATCTTTTTTCTTTTCTTTCCTCTTCCTTTTTTTTTTTTTTTAAAGTAAGCTCTATGCCTGAGGTGGGGCTTGAACTCAAGAACCTGAGATCAAGAGTCGCCTGCTCTACTGACTGAGCCAGCCAGGCGCCCCCTTCATCGTCTTCTTTTTTTTTTTTTCATGACACTGAGATGAAGCAAGGAATGCCCATAAAAGTAAACATACCTTTGTTTTAAAGTTCCGTAACTCTGATTATTATGAAAACCATGTGATGGGATTTAAAAGCGAAAACCCATAGGAATTCTGAGGATGAGATGAAAAATTATACTTTAGATGTAAATTGCTTCTTACAGATTAGTATTAAAGCACTGATTCTTTTGTGGTCAGAATCAGGGGTATCACCAGGCTTCACAAGTATAAGCAGTGAAAAGTTTGTGGGACTGGCGGCATCTGGTCCTGAGGGACGTGTTGCACTTATTCAGATAACGCTAAGAGCTACCTCGAGGGTCACGCCCGGCCTTTCTCCTCCTCCAGCAGGGACCACCAGACACTCTGCCCTGAGGAGGACCCAGATCCGCAGAGTATGTGCACTTTCTAGTTTAAATGAACACAGTGAATGAAGCATTTTTGGAGACCGCGTGAGAGAAGTTACAGATCAACATCTCAGCTCACCAACAAGGACACACGCGGAAAGAATGAAATGCTGGAGGAACAATTACTTATAACTAGTCTCAAGAAAAGGAGGCTTAGGGCCGATAGAAAGAGACATGGCCATAGGCTCACTGACTTAATGTTACCCAGGAAAGAGTAAAAAAAAAAAGAACCACAAGGTTCTCCAGGATCAAGCTTTACCGGGATTAGGAATTGGACTACAAGGTTTCTCAGAGAACCTTAAAGATCCAGAGCTCTGTGCATGAAGAAGGGACTGAAACACATATCCAGGGTTAGAGGAGGAAGGGAAGTTCCAGAATTTTACATTACTTTTGGATAGAACTGTAGGGAATGTGTCACTGAAAATTCACACCAGAGTGTCAGTCACCAAGAATGTTAGTCAATCCTTTGGACAGGTATGAAATATTTATGGTGTGTCAGGCACCATGCTAAGACCTGAGAACAGAATTTAACTTACACACAATTCCTTCTTGAAAACCTGGAAAAGAATCACCAATTACCGCGGGGTGTGGTTAAGTATTATCAGTGATGGGGCCTATGAAAGCCACATGCAGGGCATCCAAGTCAGCGCCCTGGACGGACCATGTCAGCCAATGTTCCCCGGAGCACTCTGGCAGGACACACGGGAGCAACTGTCAGGGGGAGCTCAGGCAGGATGAATGGTATTTGTGGGGGAAGATAACTAGAACTCAGATGCTAAAATGGGGCTTGGTGTTCTCACATCAAGAGTTTGAACTTTTCCCGTATGAACGAAGGGTTTTAAACAGGGAAGTAAGTGATCCTTTGGGCTTTTTGTTTTAAAAGCCCCATGGCAGTGGCTTGCTGATTAGCTGGAGGGGGCAGCGGAGTGGAGGCTGGAAGGCCTTCTGGGCCGCAGCTGCGGTGTTCTAAGAGGGCAGGCAGGGGTGAGTGGAGAGGGGACAGTGCATGAGAGAGGTACTCCAGCGGCAAGAACCGGAGTAACTGACCAAACCCAAGGAATGCTGACAAGCGTCCAGGATGACTTGCAGGTTTTTGGCTTGGACATCTGGTAGAATGTGAAGATAAGAATTACTGGAGACATACATTTGGAAAAATTATGATTTTGTGTTACTTTCTGTCCCAAAAGAGCCAGGCAAAGGCTTGAGGGAGAGCACCGTAGCTCCTTTCCTGTTTATCTGGAAGAGTACCGGAGGTATCAGTAACCTCAAAGGCTGTGAGGCCAGCATCTGATAAATATCTGATTTTCCTCAGCTGCGCTTTATACCCTCCCATTAGGGCAGGGAGAAGCACTCTTTTACAAATCCCCAAGTGTAGGTCTTGGACACTGGGCCTTGGTACTTATGAACCCGTATAGACTGATTTCCTTTTGGACTGGTCTAACTTTATACCCTAGGCCAGTTATAAAGAGGACTACATAACCACAAAGAAGCCACAAACTGGGGACCTTCCCATTGTGTCCCAGTGTAGGCTTATTTTCCCAGGAAGGGCTGGCCACTCCAGTCCGTCTTTAGGAGAGAAGCTCAGCACACGACATTGTGTGGGTTCTGCAACTGTGGCGGCAGCTCGGCTGACAGGGGAACGATGCAACGTGGCCCACTGTTTGGAGGGACTAATAACATTCAGTCGATCATCCCCTAGACCCCCCCCACGGTACCATCTCAGGTGTGTGTGGACAAGAGCCGTGGACACAGCATAAGGTATACTGTTCTTCTACAAGGGTACACTAGCAGAACCTCGTTTCACCAAGTCAATGTGTTTTCTTCGTGAGGGCCCTCAGGTAACTGGGGACCCTAGTGGAGCGTCCCAATAAGCTGCACCTGATGTCCTCAATCTGGGCCACAAAAAGTGTGTGTTTGGCCTCATCAAACCCAAGAGAGCCTCACTTCACCTCCCCACCATCCCAAGGCAGAATGCAAAGAGTTGAGGGCCATTCTTGGAGGGAGTGGCTCTCAGACAGCCTGGGCCCAAGCAGACGACCTCTACGGGAAATGGCATTCTCAATCTGGCACTGGGCTGCGAGAAAGCTGATGAGGTGAGTGATGAGACCACCCTCTCCGTGCTATGATTTATAGGACTGGGCATCACAGGGATCTTAGGAAATCGCAATGTTGAAACTATAAATGATTCATATTTTCCAGTATGTAAAACATGCTTATAGTCAACTAACTTGGAGCCGGTGGCAAGGAAGTTGCCAGGAAATCGGACTCTGGCTAAAATCAAACAGATGTCGCACTATGCAGGAGGTCAAGGGCAAAGGTGAAAGTCACTCAGGCTTGAAGTCCCAACCTCTGTGCAACCGAGCCTGAGCACGTCACCTCACCAGGACAACACAACAGTCCTCTGTGCTGTCAGTGATAGCTTAGCATCTTTGGGGAGCCATTGCCGTGACTATTTACAAACTTGGAAAATGCTCTCTTATCCAGATCATCAGTACAGAAAGCAGGAATCATAAGTTTATCTGTTAATTACCTGCCAATACTATGTGTTGTGGCAATTAATCTTCAAAAATAATGCTAGAAAGACATTAACCCAAAAGGAAAAGGGGAACACTTCCCATAGCAGAAACCCACTCTTCATTTCACTGGGTCAGCCCCTCTCAGAGCATGGGGCAGGAGTTGGCAAATTATAGCCCACAGGCCAAATTCAGTTCATCATGTTTTTGTACGGCCCACCAACTGAGAATGGTTTTCATATTTTTAAATGGGTGAGAAAGAATCAGTTGAAAGGTAACATTTTATGATGTCTACACAAATAATATAACATTCAAATTTCAGTGTCCCTAAATACACTACTGATACACAGTCATGCCCATTTGTTTACACATTGTCTATTGTTTACGTACTTGTAACAAAGCCTAAAATACTATATGATCCTTTACATGAAAAGTATATGAACTCCAGGCTTAGAGATCATTGCTCAGTGTAACATAGTTGGTACTACCCAAATGCTTGATATGCCCTATTGTCCTTGTTGAATGTTTATGTTCCCCCAAAATTTATATGTTGAAATCCTAACCCCCAATGTGATGGTTTAAGGAGGTAGGGCCTTTGGGAGGCAATTATGTCATGAGCGTTGAGCCCTCATGAGTGAAATTAGGGCTCTAGGAGTAGAGACACGACAGCTTGCTTCCTTCTCTTTGCTTTCCGCCATGTGAGGATACTGAGAGAAGTTGGCGGTCTGCCTAGAAGAGGGTTCTCACCAAAACCCAACCATGATGGCACCCCAATCTCAGACTTCCAATCTCCAGAACTATGAGAAATAAATTTGTTTCTAAGTCATCCAGCTTAGGATACTTTGTTAGAGCAGTCCAAGCTGACTAAGACAGTTTTCAAATACTCCCCATGGCCTTGTCGGTGTCTAAATATCCCATTATTAGTCACTTAACGTCCAGTTGCTAGCACCTTATGGGAATTAATTTATTATTAGGAATCATGACCTGGGAGTGGACCACAGGACTGGTCAGGTGGAGGAACTGGTAGGGAGCGTAGCTCAAATTGATGGGCCACAAGGGCAGTAGAACTCCCTTGCACTGATTGACAGGATTCCTAGCCTTCATGAACTAACCTAGGGCAGGGTGGGGGTGCGCTAGAGAGTGGTTCCTGGCCTCTGTTCCATGTGAGAACAATTCATCTAAGGTTCCCAAAATGATCACGAAGGCTTGCCAATAACTGAGTAAACCTAGAAATCCCCTACCCAGTCATTTTGTCCAGGCAATCCAAGGGCAGTGGGCATTCTAGTAGACCCAAGGGCAAGCCATGAAAGTTTCAATACAAGCCATGGAAACTTAGATGTCTCTAGGGCTCACTTGTTGCCCTACACCTGACTGCTCAGTTTCTGCTGTGTTTTCTATCCCCTGCCTCATCTCCAAGCTGAGGGGAGTGGCCTGAATTGGACATGAATGAAGCATTCAAGGTAGTGACAGGCAAAGAATCCCTCTGTCCACTCTGGACCCATTCCACATCCTCAGTCCTGGGCTGTGAAAAGGTAGATAGGGTCCCGGGGCTGCAGAGTCCCATACGCTTATCGGTGGTGTGCAGACTCCAAGAGCCCAGCCAAGGCAAGAGCTACTCCATTCCCCATCAGAGGTCCAGGTTTTCAAAGACCATGGTGCCACAGCCCAACCCAGAGAGCAAACAACTCTAGAGAGCGACTAGAGAGAAAAACAAGCAGATGCGAAGAGGATGGAAAGGTCGTCTGTCCATTGGGCAGAGCAGGTGGAGGGATTTGGTGGGAAAGCTGGCATGTTCAGGCTACAATTACTGGATACAACATTTAGGAAAATCAATTTGAATTCTGTGAGTCTGCCATCATCTTTTTAACTACATCAGCAAAACCTTAAACAGAGCAGTGCCTTCTTCCTTCCTCAGTTACCCTTTTGGCCAGAATGTTTAGTCTAGGAGGAATTAACAAGCTGCTAGAACGAGAACAGCAAATCATGAGGGGTGGGAAGAGGGATTGAGACATATTAGATCCAGCAGCACAAATCCCCCGGCTGCTTTTCCCGGCAGTCAGGTCATTCTGCTGCGTGCAGTAGGTCACGGGGAGGATGGAGCTGTGACTTAGCTCACTACACAGCTGAGGTGTGATTACTCAGAGCTGGGAGGCAGGCGGACAGAGATCGCACTTGGCCTTTTGGCCTAACAGAAAAGCATTCAAGCATCCTTACTGCTCGGGTTTATCCAGCAACTTCAGTTCTTCTTCTTTGGATGTCTCGTAATACTTCCTTATTTTAACCAGTTCGTCCTCTTGGGCTCTCTGGGTTGAAACAGAAATCAAACAAAGCACAGAAAAAATGAACGAGAATCTGTCCAAAGCAATGTGTCTCCAAGTGTGGTCTCTGGACCAGCAGCACTGGCATCACCTGTTTCTAGTTAGAAATGCAAATGATTGGCCCTATCCTGGTCATAAGAAGCTCCAGGGGTGGGGCCCAGCAAGCCCTCAAGGTGATTCTGAGCCATGCTAATGTTGGAGAATCACTGGCTAAACCAAGTGGTCCTAACAAGCAACTGCAGGGGGATCCAGGACGTAGGATTGCCACCTTCAAATCCCCTGTCTCTTCCCATGGAAGCAGGTTATCAGTTGGTTGTCCTTAGTATTGATTTCCCAGCCCTTAGAACAGCCTCCTAACTTACGTATGCTCCTGACTTTTTAAGTTCTAGTCTCCACCTTCTCTTTTTCTGAATTGTGTGGACACTAATCTGTACGGCTTTTTGGCATTTAAGTTACATTATTTTCTCAATTTGTCCAGTGATTTCAGTTGCAGGCAGCTGTCCTCAACTGTAAGCTAATGAGTACTGCCCACGTGCACAGTCCTGAGCTCACGGCAACGACAAAAAGCATCTAGAAGGCACTCTGCCGGGGCGCCTGGGTGGCTCAATCCATTGAGCATCTGCCTTCTGCTCAGGTCATGATTCCAGGGTCCTGGGATCAAGTCCTGCCTTGGGCTCCCTGCTCAGAGGGGAGACTGCTTCTCCCTCTCCCTCTGTCCCTCCCTATGGCTCCTGCTTGCTATCTCTCTCTCTTTCTCTCTCCCTGTCAAATAAATAAAATCTTTAAAAAACAAAATAGAAGGCACTCTGCCTTTTACAAAGTCCTTCAATATCAATTATTGTATCTTTGTTTTTCATATGATTCTACCCAGGCTCATACTGAGTACTGGATAAAGGGCCTGACTCAGAACCTCTCTTTCTCCCACAATAGCCATGCTGCCTTCCAGGTACTAAACAAATGCACTATTAGCTCCCAATGGCCTGGTATTTGTGCACCTTCCTATTAACAAAAGCCTTACTGATGGAACGTGAGAAGTTTCCACCCAGTTGTACTAAAGAACTCCTGATATATACAAAGGATGTGAAAATGTGTAGGGAACTGGCAATGCCACTAGGTTCGGTTTTCACACTCTGGAAATTTTCTATAAGGGACTTAAGGTCCCAGGGGACATAGCATTGAAATGAATCATTTTTTTTTTAACTTGGTGACCAGAGAATATTATAGAGCTCCAGGCAGCTCCTGGGGAAATGCCGCTACTGCAGTAAAGAGAATCTGGTTCACTCTGTTTTCAAATCTTTACAGAGTCAATGAATCAGAAATGTTAACAACCATGGGAATTCTAACTCTCCTATGTCATCCTCTCAAGAGAGCCTAACAATTCTACTGGTTATTCCACATATAACCCAAATTTAAAGACCACATATGTGTACAACACTGTTTATTTTCAAAATAAATTGCTACTGCTACGTATAGCGAATTCTGTTTTAATACAAAGACCAGATAGAGCCCTTCATAAACCCCATTGTACTGATGATCAAACAGGAAGTCACTTAGCAGCCAATGGTAGAGTGGGGCCTCAAATCTAAAACTGCCTGACTCTAAATCCAAAGCACGCACCCACCATCTTACACTACTTCCCACATTCAACGTCATTAGCTCAGCGGATCTGAAAGCAACCATCCATGGTGGTGTTAGTATTCCCACTCCTCAGAGGAAGGCACTGGTGTATGCCAACAGTAAGCTGGTAGCACAGCTTCACCCACTCGGACAGTAAGCCGCAGGGCTGGGTTCCATGGCCTAGAAGGGGCCTCCGCCTTGAACCACCCTCCCACGCAGGTGTACAAAGACATCTGCTAACCCAGATACCACAGTGTGGTCGGAACCCGCCGCTTTTCTCACATCTGCTCTCATTTGAGTGTACGTTTATAGACCTATGCCTTAATCTCGCCCATGCTATGTCAAAATCCTTACTGCCAAAGAACATGAATGGCTTAGCGATTTTGGGGTGGGGGGCAGAAGGAGTCACATATAACCATTTTTTAGACCTTAACATTTTTTTAATTAGTGAAGATATGAAAATCTGAAAACTCTGCCTCTGTATGTCTTTGATACTCACATTTTCATATAAGGCTGCCAGGGTCTCCAGATCAACCACAGAGTCATCCACATTGAAAATGGCTGCCAAGCACCCAAAGAGAGAGAGGAAAAAAAGATAAGAGGTTTGATTAGACTCCCCCATACTAACAAGCTAGCCACGCTCCACATCTAGCTTCTAGGCAATATAACACTGCACTTCCTCGCACAAGTTGTGTCTTTCAGCCTGTTCTTGCTCCCTTTCCTCTTGTGCCAGGGGGGCTCCGATGAACGAAGCCAAAATGGTTCCTATCACTGGCCTGAGCCTTGGCCCTGCCTGGTTTAATCCCTCAAGTTCTGTGTCCTTTCTGCAGTTTAATTTAGGCTCTACAGGACAAGTGTTTGTGCTTTAAACCTAAATCAGTTTGTGGGTTTGAAGCACAATTTTAAATCTTTCTTCCCGGCTGGTAATTGAAGAGATTTAGTACCTACTGCACCAGAACTGACTCTTGCCCATTACCAGGAAGAGAGAAAAAAAGACAATGTAGGCAAATTAAATGAATTCAGGCATGTGATTTTAGGCACCTTTCCATGGCCACTGCAAACATCTTGTTTGGATTAAAAAGACAAGAAAAAGCAATAATTGCATCAATGGCAAATTAAGATTATGGAAACCTCCCATGAGTTGTTAGTCTAAGGCAAGTTCTCATTCCCATGGTTTTATTAGGATTCTACTTGTTGTTCTGCATCTTTAAGTCATTTAGCTGTTCACTAATATGATTATGATTTCACCTAGGGAGATTCCTTCCCATATATACTGGGATACAAACTTTGAGATTGTAAAGCCTTAATGGATTTGGCAATCAAAGTGTTTGAAATAGGCAGCTCCACATCTTTAAATAATTATTCAAAACTAATAAGGTTTGTTCTCCCAACCCCACCTCCCTTCTCTGACTTTACATTGTGAAATTAACCAGCACGCTAGTAAATTTTCTCCGTGGCAGGCTAATTAATTTTATTAAACCAACCAGTGATATTTAGAATGCCTTAAAATTTTGCTCGTCAACCATTATTCTGTTCATTGGCATTACACCATGGTTTTTGGAGAAGGTAGGGATCAAGGTAAAGGGCAGGTTCCTTTCAAACTGTTTTTGTGCCTTCTGTAGCGGAATCATATGAACCCCTTATACGATTTTAACAAAGTTAATTAACTGAGCTAAGATCATGTAACTTCACAGAACACCGAGAAATGTACTTAAAATTCCTTCACAGGCCAACTTCTCTAACTTAGGGTTAATCAGCAAGCTATTCTTAGATATCGGAGAGTGTGGAAAGAAGAGGTTAACATGCTAGTGACAAAAGTTGGCTCAGATTCCACTAAGACAAAGGGAAATCACACTTCTAAAAAGCCCAATCTGAAACCACAAAAGAAAAATGTAGTTTGAGGGAAGGATGAAAGAATTTACCCTTGGAGGATGATTATTTTGTGTGTGGAGATCATATGAATTCACGAATTTATTAGAAAGACCATGAATGTCTACATGTCATGTGCTTAAAAAAAAAAAAGCCAGGAACAATGCCTCTTTTATGTCAATTCCAATATTCTCCTACAAAAATTGGCCAACAGGAACGCAACAAGAAAAGGTAAAGTTCTACCAACAGTTTCTCAGACAAGTTCTCTTCTAAACTAACCCTACATTGTAGGTACTCTATCTGAACTGCAAGTTTAGATGTAACTGAGTGATCTTAACTAACAAGAAAGAAATGACCTGTGGGTTGTTTTTCTGGTGAGTAAATATTTGTTTTTTAAAAGTTAATCAGTCTGGGTACCAGATATGCAGTTTGACAGGTTGTATGGGCAGCCAATTCTTCTCTAGTATGCTAGGCAGCACCAAGATAATATCTAGAGGATGGGACTAGAGAATAAGCATGGACTCGAGACATTTATTCATTCATTCACCCAGCCCTTGACTAAATATTTGTTGAATGTGTATTAAGTTCTAGAAACTGTTCTAAAATGCTGTGATTATATAAATCAAAAATGTGTTAGAGGTTCAAAACACTTGATTTCAGAAATTTATACTGTAGCTGAGGGGACAGAAAATAAACAAATGATTTCAGATAACAAAGTACTGTGAAGAAAGTAGAGAAATGAACAACATTAGGTAGGATGGTTGATGAAGGCTTCTTTGAGGAGGCAACAGTTAAGCTAAGAGCTGAAGAAGTCAGTTCTGTAGATGTCTGGGAGAAGAACTTTCCAGGGAGGGGTAACTGCAAAAGGAAGTTTCTTTTTCTGATGAAGGAAGAAGTTTAAGGTACAGAAAAAGACCAAGATGACTGTCACTCACTACGTGATCCTGGCAGGTTAAAGTGTCCAAGCCTCAGCACATTCATAAAATGGGTGTAATATCACATGTTGAAAATATTAGGTTGAGGCATATGTACGCTCGGCATAGCACCTAGAGCATGGTATGAACTCAAAATGGTACCAATGAACGATGACTATTATGATTTTAAATATACACACGGTTAATGTGTTTTAATGCTTGTTAATGCCTTATCTCCTTTAACATCTGGAAAGAATTAGAGAAAGCCGACTATGGAGTAGTTTGTGTTATAAATGAAACTTTCCAGAATTCATGAGCGTTTCAGATAGGAGTCGTTGCTATTAAACCCATTTGGTCCTTCACAAAACCCTGCTAGAAGCCCAACTTCAGGAGGCATTATTAATAGTCAAGGTATATGCACAAATAGTTATAATTATAGAACATAATGCCTTAAATGTCTTAAGAGAAATACAAGGTAACTTTGGGTCCATTCAGAAAGTCAATCTCATCTGCATCTCCAATTTCCATCTTTCCCACCAAGCTACTGTTCGTTGTACCAACAATGTTATTTTTTTAAACCATGGTTCTCACCATTTTACTCTGATGCTTACAACACCTCATATGTCTTTCCTTCAAATAGCAGGTAAAGTTGAAACGCCTTGGCCTGATGTGTAAGCCCATTCCTCTCTGGCCCCAAGCTACACTTCCAATCTCATCCCTTACCACTTGCACTTCTCCCAGATACCCTGTGCTCCAGCCTCTTGGGGCGACATAACCATGGCTTCCTCCCTTCCTATGCCTCGTCCCCCAAGGCCCAGGGGAAAAGTTTCCTGCCCTGGAAGGAACCCCTTAATCTTCAGATTCTTAAGTCCTCCCTCTTTTCCTCTCCATGGCCACGCATGTTATTTTACACAGGGGAGGGAAGTCTAATGAAGAACCTGTGGTATGGTGTGTAGCAGAACAGAACAGTTTCCCTCCTCTGTTGGACCACAGAAGCCCTGGAGCCAGAGATCATGTCCATGCATCTTGATAACCCCGGCACCCGGAATGGCACACGGGCTGTGACAGGGATAAAAAGTGTGTGGGTGGGATAGAAGCTACAGGAATCCCCCAGAGTCCTTCCGTTGTGTATCAGGAAAACTTTCTTGATAAAGAGAGCATGTGGTCTTGAAAGAGAAAACAGAAACTTTAAAAAGGGATAGGATTTTGGCAGATGAAAATGTTGTCTTATGAGGGGTGTATCTGAATTAGGGTCGTTTGCTCACGCCCATTAGTCCCTAGTTAAAAAAAAAAAAATCAAAGTTTAGTCAGTCGAGTTGTGTTATCACGCCCTCATCCACACACTCAGTAGACACACTGTTTGCCTGAACAGTCCGTACCGAAAAATGATTAAGCTTCACAAGTAAATTTTCTCATTTTCAAGGACAGAATAAGGAGAATAGCTTTCCCTTCATTCTGAACCTCCAGAACTGTTTTAAAGAGCAGTGTCACCTTAGGTAAAAAGGTTACGAGTAAAAATCCATCAGTTATGTTGCTTCAGGCAGACATGTGCCAAATTCATTCTGAGCTAGGACGATCTGTAAATTTATAACAAGTGCCAGTGAACAGAAACTGGAAGGATGTGAGACGTTTTGGATGGAAGAAGCAGGGGCAGACAGGCTCACAGAAGAGCACGCAATGGCAGGGAGTTCACTTTTGGCTGGAAGAGAGCATTAATTCTACTTTGGAGCCAGGTCGGGTATTCTGAATGCCGTGATGAGGGGCCTGTAACACTCCACATCCAGCAGGGAGGCGCTGAGCAGCTACGAGTAGGAGAGTGAACCCAACAGAGTGACATTCCGTAGGACATGTCGAAATTTGGAAAAACTGGTTTAAGAACCTATTCCAGTGAACAAGAAGTAGCCAATATTGTGGATAGAAGTCACAGGACCAAGGAGCAGGCCACGACAGAGTGCTACAGAGTGGTATCCCTAACTAGCCATGCGGCTGAGGAAACTGGAGTTAAAGCCACCTGAGATTTTGCATCTAGACTTGGAGGAAGAGCTTGGGGCCATCCACAGAAACAGGCAGAAGGGCTTAAGAGTTGGATGTGCCTGTTGATCTTACCCCAAGGACCTGGGGGAGGAACGGGAGAGAGGAAAACTACCCATGAAGGAAGAGTTAGATAGACCAATTTAGGGTCAACGCCGTCCATGTAAGGATCTTAAAAACACAAGTCAAAAAGGGAAATAAAATTCAGAGGTGGAAGAAGCATTATGAAGAGATATCCTGGTTGAGTCCAGGAGCTTAAGGAAATTATTAGAATTCTATTATTTCTCTTCTACAGAGTAGCCAAGGAAGGTTAGGTTACTGGCCAAGGGTCTACAAAGTAAACAGGCAGACGTAATAGGACTCCTACGAGAGCTGTTCTGCATGTACGTATTTCTGCCTCCTATTCACCAAGAACAGTTTAAGTTCCTACATTGGGCTGGAATCAATACCTGAAAATTCTGTTCCCCAAATATTGGCACAGTGTATTAGAGAATCAATTCTTTTTTTTTTTTTTAAAGACATGCATTCTTTTTTTTTTTTTTTTAAGATTTTATTTTTTCATTCATTCGACAGAGATAGAGACAGCCAGCGAGAGAGGGAACACAAGCAGGGGGAGTGGGAGAGGAAGAAGCAGGCTCATATCAGAGGAGCCTGATGTGGGGCTCGATCCCATAACGCCGGGATCACGCCCTGAGCCGAAGGCAGACGCTTAACCGCTGTGCCACCCAGGCACCCCAGAGAATCGATTCTTGAAGGCACTTATCGTCAAACTTATAAGCCTTTCATCAACCCATTTAATTAGTTAACTGGTGGTTACAATAGAGAAAGAAATCAGTCACTGATTAAATTATTTTTGGAATTGCCTGGGATCAGGTAGCTCCCTCCATTTTATGCTTTAAAAAAACACACTCTGTCATTCTTGCTCTGTCTCTCTGTCTCTCTCTCACACACGTACACACGCACATACACACACATACACCTTTTATCTTATAAGTTGGATAAGCGAATACCAGCCTACATAATTCTACAGCATGCCTCAAAGCCCTGATACAGTAGTTCCAAGCCATGCTAGCTTTTGTTCCCATCTGTCTAGGACTCATTATACCAACACTCCTGCAGATGGTGTCAGAAAGGTGAAGTGTCAAATCCACAAAGGGGAGACCCCAACAAGTCACTGCTACTGCAATATCAATCATTGCTGGTGGTTTTTACTTTTATCTCCCTCTCTCCTTAGTTATCCCCACTCACACTGTCAGTTCAGTTAGAATATTTCACCTACACCTCACAATATGTCTAAAGGAAATAGACACACGCTGTGAAAAGCTGGTAATTTTATTGGGTTCCTTTACCTTTAAAAATCTGTTACTTGGTCAAGTCTGGTTTCTGGGCCCCTTTTTTTGCAGGGAAATTGAGGCAAACATTTTTATGTGGTCCTCTGGTGCCTGCTCTGTACTCCACGAATTACATACACAAGGATCATTAGAGTCGTGTTTCGCCCATTAAGATATAATAACCGTCAGCAGGGACAAAAAGCAGATCAGTATCGCAGATTGAAACTAACAGGCGCACATAAAAACTACGTGCCTGCTTCAGGCACAGGCACGGGGTCAGGGTCTCACACGATAGGTAAATTCCCTCTGTGGGTCGGAGGCGGCTTTTCACAAGACCAGGGTAAGGAGAGGGAGCACGCAGGAGCTCTCTCAGCCCTCCAGCCATTTTTAACCCTGAAAGCTTTTCTATCCCCGGGTGCGCCATTTCCAAATAAATAGAACATGACTGCGCTGTCTGAAGGGCTGCTAATTAGTAAGAAACAAGCAGTTACCAAAGGAGCTGTTCTTGTCGACCGAAGGAGCACCTTTGGGCAAGAAACACGTGGAAGACTGAGGGGGGGAAGGCACACTCCTAAGTCTGTTAGATTAGCCAAAGTCAATCTGGCTGTCCAAGGTGTGGAAGATGCCGCAGCAGATAGGGCTGGGCTGACTGACTCAGCTTGGGCTGTTGTTGATTTTAAAAATCACCTCTGTGCAGCCCAGTTTATGCCTCTTTGCGTTGCCTTCAGTAAGGAGTTGGCGTGAACACCTTGCACAAAGTGGGTGTTTAATAATTGTTTGCAAATGGACTAGATTTATTCTCGGCCCATGAAAGCAAAGATTAATAGGATTACTTGACTCTATTAGTAGAGATTATTTTCTTAACAATGTTGACTTCCAAATGGCCAAACCAAAACTTGGCTGTTTTGCCCAAATTACTGATACTCTTAGGGATTCCTAAATATTCAACTTGTAAGGGAAAGAAAATGAAATGGGGACCGTATCAAAGAAGGCTTTAGATTTCCAAAACTCTCAGGTAACCTAACCCTCAACACTCCCACAAAGCAACTACCCTGACCTCTACCAAGGAAAAGGCAAGGATGTGGGGTCATGGAACGAGGCCCTGGTAGAATCTGAGAGCTGAGGAAAGGCACAGCAGGAACATCTCCCCACAGGCTTCCCTCGGAACAATGAGGTCATCGCAGAGAGGGATGACCAAATTCATGATAAAACTGGGTACGAGGTGGAAAGCAGGGGGCCTGGCAGAGAGAAGGGTGGAGTGAGGGAGAACCTGCCTCCACTGAGAGCTCTGGAACTAGGTCTCTTCGCCATCATCAGCATGCCTTCTTTTCCCCTACTGGCCCCTACGTCCCACCTCCAGCACCAGGCACACCTGTGCGGATAGAGGTTTGCACAAATCCTGGCTCTATACACCTCTCCAGATCAAATGCTAAGGGCACCAATTACTAAAGCAGCTTAAAATAACCTCTGTCTACTACACCAGAGGGTGGGTATAGTAGGCAGACCTTACTGGGGATGAATACTTGATAAATTAATTGCTGCATTTATTGGGCACTTCCTGTGTTCTAAGTGTTTTACATTTATTTGTAGGAGGTGGGTGCTATTGCTGTCCCAGTTTTACAGATGATGAAACTAAGGCATGAAGTTGCACAGCTTGATTTCCCAAGCTCAGCTCCATAATCAGATTTATTGGGCTATGATTACACTTCTATTTTTAAAACATATTTATTTATTTATTCGAGAGAGGGAGAGAGTGCATGTGCATGTGAGTGGGGGGAGGGGCAGCGTCAGAGAATGTCAAGCAGACTCCCTGTGGAGCGTGGAGCCCGATGCTCAGTGCTGGATCCCAGGACCCATGAGATAGTGACCTGAGCTGAAAATAACGGTCAGGCGCTCAATGGACTGAGCCACCCAGGCGCCCGATTGTACTTCTTTTATCCTTTATAAGTGTTAGGCTATAAATAATCACTCCACCTAAAATCCTCACCATCTTAAACAAACAAACAAAAATCAGTGAACCAACTACCCACAACAGCTTATACTGACACTTGTCTCTAAAGGGCATTGCGTGCTTTTTACATTCAGCAGCAGCCTCCTAGTGGGAACCACATAGAGCCCATGTACAAAAACTTCATTTGTGTATTACACACATCCATAACCTCACCATTATTTAATTATCACTCATACTTGATTCAATTCTACTATGCTATCTCAATATGCATAATGAAACAATCCCAACTTTGTCAACTATTTGCAGTTATTCAAAATAATCAGCATTGCAGTTAAAATCATAGCAAAAAGAATTTCTAAAAAATGGAAACGTGGAAACTGAAAAGGTATTGTCTTAAAAGAAAATATAAATATAGGGTGCCTGGGTGGCTCAGTCAGTTCGGCTCAGGTCATGATCCCGGGGTCCTGGGATCCAGTCCCACATCGGGCTCCCTGCTCAGTGGGGAGTCTGCTTCTCCCTCTCCCTCTGTTGCTCCCCTGACTGGTGCTTGCTCTCTTTAAAATCTTAAAAAGAAGAAAATGTAAATATCAAAAGAAAATAAACTCTAGAGCAATATAAAGTCTAATTTTCTTGAAAAGATATGAGTAAGTGCAATTTTTTTTTTTTTTTAAAGATTTTATTTATTTATTTGACAGAGATAGAGACAGCCAGCGAGAGAGGGAACACAAGCAGGGGAAGTGGGAGAGGAAGAAGCAGGCTCATAGCGGAGGAGCCTGATGTGGGGCTCGATCCCGCAACGCCGGGATCACGCCCTGAGCCGAAGGCAGACGCCCAACAGCTGTGCCACCCAGGCGCCCCGAGTGCAATTTTATACTGCATGCCAGAACAGACTAAAAAGGGAAGCAAAGGCACAGAGAATGAAGAAACACAAACAAAAGTTGCTTCCAGACCCATAAAGAACAAGAACTATCAAGGGACCATATTTAGTCTTCCCTACATTGCCAAATGCCTGCTAGCGTGGCATGTTAGCTGGTACAGACCTGAATTCAGGCTCTGATGGAAACAGGAGGCAAGTGTAAATGACACAGTGAGAGGAGCTGGCTGGGGCGTGGAAGAAACGACAGTCGCAAAAGAGACATTTATCTAATCGATTCCAAACACTCATAATCACTCAATCTTATAAAGAAAGCAAAACTCCCAATTCTCACCCATGTTGGGGCATGTACTATGCCTCGAGGTGCCCATGGTGCCATTTTATAGGTGCAATTAAAATTGTCCATGGTTCAAACCTCAAACAAGGGCACAGGCAGAGAATTCACAAACCTCCCCTCCTTCATCCCCTCCATTCTCTGTAGGGCAGTGGAATGAGAAACAGTTTGGGTTAAGCTGCTTCTGTTCTTCCATTAGTTCTGGTTCTTTTAAGCCAAAATTACATTCCAGGCAGATTGGATGGTTTCAGCCGGTTGCCTGAAGGTAAAGTACAAAGAAATGCCACCCTCTGCTTTCCGGACTCAGCTCTGTGAGTGAAGGAATGTATGGTGGTTTAGAAAGTGGTAGGTGGGAACCCTGCCGCTCAGGTGTTTTAGACTCAGTAGGAGGAAGAAAAAGGTAGGAAGGGAAGGGAAGGGAAGGGGAGGGAGCTATTGTTTCCATTCATCGAGAAATCTTTTTAAAAATTGAGCTCTTTCAATATTTAATAAGTTGATAACCCCTGGCACCTTCATTCAGTAGGTCTGCAGGTAAGGAGGGCATGTCTCCTTTGGTGGGTAAACTCCTTACATGGCATCCTCACTCGTTCTTTTGCTTTCAACAACCTGCGATTTTGGGGGCCCCAATTAAATGATGTTTTCTGATTCTAAAATCTGGTTTTAACTAAACTAAACCTGACAAAATAAACAAGTTAGCTTCAAAAGATTCCTGCAGAGAAACTCCAGAAGATAATCCTTGAACAATAAGAAAATGGCAGAGTAGACACTTTGACTGCCAGTTCAAGTTCTCCCATCAGCCATGGAAGGAGTTAAAAAGCAAGGACAGTTGAGTCAGGTTTGCCACGGCACTGACCTCCATAAATTATAATAGGATTTATCAAGGGACTATTTGAAATGCGGATTTAGATACACTATTCTTAATAGTTGAGTTGCGCCCTCTTTATATATTGAGCCTTGAGATATTAGCCAATGAGAACCCAAAGCCATCAAAATTAAAATTACCAAGACATTTTAAAATAATATTAATCTCACTTCAGCTCATATTTTGGCACGTGTTTTATAATGTGAATATTAGATCTGTCACACATTTACATGGTAGACATGTTTCAGAGAACACGGCTTGAGAAGCAGGTTCTGAAACGTTTTACTGGTAGGGGTACGCAAGAAAAATTTTGGAGACCACCTGCCTTCAGTATAGGGTCTTCCAGGCTAGAACTAGAATGTTCTTCAGGAAAATCCTAGATTATCCGTGGTGAATTTCAGATGCCTGGTAAAATTCATTCTGTTTTAGACACCCGGCATTAACCTTGACAGAGGTTTCTAGAAATTATTAGGTAAAAGGGAGCAAAGTCGAGGGAGCATTCTCAGATCTGGATTTCAGACTCCCGGCACATGACTAACTGGCATCCTCTCACATTTTGATTTGGGACTCCTAAACAGAAAGATAGTCTTTGATGCAACCGAACTCCCAAACTGAGATTCTGGGCTGGTAGGAACTAAGCTGAAAAATGTTTTATTTTGATGTTAGATTAAATATTATAAATATAAATTCTGAGTGTACGGGAAATTCCAAATGAATGCCAGGAGGTTTCTGGCACCTCGTCTGTTGCAAGGCATACAGAGGTTTATGTCAAGAACAGTCAACAGTAATTTTCCATCTCCCCTGGGAAAAGAATGAGAGGAAATCACTAACGTGGAATGAAAACACTAATTTGCAATCATGTAGGCAGTCACTGTGTCCAAGGATGCCAAAATGCTTTTAAATACAAGTCATCGAGTTTAGCAGATGGAAAGCCAGCAAGAAGTAAATCACTTATTCAGAGTCTCTCCTGGACCAAATACAAGTGCTGTGGGGATTATGGTCAGTCTCCTGAAACCATTCTTCCCCCACAACCAAGGTCCTGCCTTGAGTCATGCAGTGCTTGAAACTTTGGTCTGTTTAAGGACTTGGCTTTCTTCTACAAGATATCCAGCACCATCTTGGGTAGAGAGAAATGGATAAAGGTGGTTACCTTTTTGGTGATATTCTATATCCAACAAAGCCCTATCTACTTTGCATCAGGTTAGACTTTTCAGATGCTCACTAAACACATTGGCTTCAATGTCTCCAGTCATTTCAGGCTCAAATCATTGAAAACAGAATTGATCTTCCTGCTTCTACCTGTGCTTTTTCTCCTATCTTTCCAGTTTGTGTTTTGGTACCATTCATTATATACATCTTTACTGAAGCTAGAAATCCAAGGTGCATATAAGACTTCTCCATCACTGCTTGCCTCTGATGTGGCTAAATGGAGGAATTCTCTCTCCAAATAGCCCTTGTATGTGGTCTCCCCTACATTTCTATAGACACAGCCTTCGTTCTGGCCTTCACCATTTATTATCGCAATCATCACAATCCCTTTCTAACAGATTTATCCACCTTCGGTATGATCTCTGTTTCTCCACTCAACAGACACTCAAGGAACATCACCCAGCTGCCAGGCACAGCGCAGGGTACTAGGGACACAGCACTGAGCAATCTCCTCTTGGAACTTATATTCTGGTGATGGGTGTAAATGAAAACATAAGTAGAGGAACAAATGAAGTATGAAGTGCTGGGTAGACTATAAGAGAACTGACTTAGGGTAGCTTATATTTGGGAGGGTCTCTGAGGTGTCCCATGTGCTGAAACCTAGCAAAGAAAAGGAGCTAGCTCCAGAGCGGTGGAAAAGCATTTCAAACAGAGGGAATGTGCAATGCTGCTCATTCAGAAAGTGCTATGCCTTCAAAGACACAGAAGAAGAAAAGAACTTGGCCTTTTTAAGGAATCAAGCAGGACTGCTGTGGTTCGCGTGCGGTGAGATGGGAAGCAAGCACAACCAGGCAAAGTCGGAGGTACCCGCTGGGGCCAGAGCACGCGAGGCCCTGGAGGCTCATCTTCCACAGCCTGACAGGTATTCTGTACTCACAATTAGATCACAGCACTGACACTCTTAAATTGTGTCGCCCTGTCACTTATGGGATAATGTCCAAAGTTTGTATGATATTCAGGGCCCTTCCTGGTCTGAATGTCACTTGCCTTTCTAGCCCTGTGCCCTGAAACAACCCTCAGTCACGTGTCATCTATATATTCTAGCAGGACCTCCTCTTCACATGCCTTCTGTCCTTCTGTGTGTGATGACCACTGTTTCATCTTTGAAGACTCATCTTAAGTTTCACAGGAGGAGTCAAGATACTCCTCTCTGTTATTTCAGAGGCAACTCTATTGTCCTCTTGGGCTGCTTCGTACATCTCTCCTACCGTCCTGCGCATTCTTGAGAATGTTAGAGACTGGATCTTACATGTTGTGGTGGGGTTTGGTGCCTGACACAGAACTGGCATTCAGGGGCGCCTGGGTGGCACAGCGGTTAAGCATCTGCCTTCAGCTCAGGGCGTGATCCTGGCGTTATGGGATCGAGCCCCAACATCAGGCTCCTCTGCTGGGAGCCTGCTTCTTCCTCTCCCACTCCGCCTGCTGTGTTCCCTCTCTTGCTGGCTGTCTCTATCTCTGTCGAATAAATAAATAAAATCTTAAAAAAAAAAAAAAAGAACTGGCATTCAATCCATGTTTCCTCAGGGTGGGAAGGCGGGAAGGCAGGAAGAAAGGAAGAAAATTTTGCCCAAATGCACAGGAATGGGACACGTGACATTCTGATTCCTTCTATTCTAGGGTTCAGTCTATTTTTTTTTAAATCAAATTAAATTTTTAAAAAAATGAGTAGCTTTTATATGTGATATGTTAGCTCGGTTAGTTGTAAACAAGGCTTAATAATCAGAGAAATTCTTAGGAAAAAAATACAACATGACATAAAGGAGCAAACTTGCCATCTGTAAGACCTAGAGGTACAGAGCTTCAACATTCCACTTCTCCAATAGACATCACAGGCAGTGTCTTGTGGACAACAGAAGAGTGACCACCTTTACAAATGAGGAAGACAAGGTTGCTTTTTAAGAGTTGAACCAGGAAAAAAGTGGGTTGTCCAGCTATGGGAGATTAACTGTGAACGGACATACCCAAAACTATTATCAAGGTGACCATGTTGTCATCCCAGCAAGGGGGAAAAGAACGTAAACAATTATACAATGAGAGGAGAGGCTAGCGATACGGATGTAACAATGAAACGATGTGATAAATAGTTTCATCATGACAAAGGAAAATTCTTTTCCCTAAGTGAATACGCTCACTTTTTGGTTTATACATCAGCTCCCTGTGAGTTTGGGAAATGCAAGCTAGTGCATCTGTCTCTGTGCACTGACGAAGACGACCATATGACCACAGGCCGCAGAACAGCTTGGCACTGTGGTCATTTCACCAGGGCTGATGTGCTGTGCAACCTTGCCTGGCTGCCAGCTGGCCAGCCCCAGTCAGATCTCACTGCAGCCCCTCTCACGTTAAAATACGCGTTCTGGGCCAACATCAGCACAGGGAGTCCTTTCATCAGGATGACAACACAAGGCCAAGTGCATTCCATTCACGACCAGACACAGACTCAGCACGAAACGTAACTGACACAGCAGGGGCTCCTAGGTGACCTTCGGATGCCAGTGTCAGTCAAAAGATTCTAAAGAAAAATTAAGCTAGGGTTTTATTCATCTGGAATGCATTACTAAATGAAGACATGGAATAGAGGTGATTTTTTTTTTTTTTTGAACTTAGGAGCCAACTCTGTGGTGGGAAATGGAGGTGCTTGGAACAGGAGAAAGAACTAAAATGGTGCCCACGAGTCCTAGAAATCTGTGATGTTACAACTGACAATTCCAGCGCTGACATGTAAATTCACTACTGCTTCATGTAAGCATGCTCTTGTCTGGAGGAAAGTACTGGAAAAGGTAAAGAGGAACTAATCTCTCATCTCACTCACAATGAACATTCACTCCAACGAGGCTGGGGTGCCATGGAAGGAGGTTGATAGTCTGGAGTTGGTAACTGAACACCAGTGGCTGGAACGACTCTCGTCACATGGCAACCTGACACACTACAGCACAACGTGCCTAAAAAGAACTGGATAGGGTCTCAGGTGCCGTGGCCATTATGAAGACTCAGATCCCCAGTGCCGCGCATCATGATGATGAAACCCGGCATGCCTGGTTTTCACCAAACTTCAGAAGACTGCTGTTGTTCAGGGTACAGCTCTGCCGCTGGATCTGGGGAATTCCTTTCCAAACTCAGAGTACACCAAAAGAGCTCGTCTCTTTGACAAAAGACGATCAACTTTCCTGCTGATTTATCTGTTCCATTTGTTTCATTTTTCCTTTGCTGTCGCATCACAGTTACCTGGTTTGAATTTACCAGAAACTCAATTCTTCTAGAAGATCTAGCCCCTAGAATCACTGAAGAACCCCTTTCTCATTTTGGTAGGGGGACCCCTTTAGCTGCCCCTGCCCAAATTCAAATCCCCTCCTGCAGCAGTTTTTGAGGTTTGACATTCATGCTATGTATTTAGTTCTACTTAATTAAGCCGAAGTATTACAAACAGACAACTTGTTTGCATCCTTTGTGACCATCAACTAATTCAGAATATTTTTAGTTTTAGGGGGAGTTTTTAATGTTTGCAATAAAGCAAAATTTTAAATCCTAAGCAGAGCTCCTTTGAGAGGAGAAGCAGTGTGTGTATCTTAAGTGTCTTTTGGTTCACGATCCCTGCGAGTTTTCTGCAGTGTACCTGGGTAAAACAATCTTGAGGAAACACAGAGTAAAAACCTGAAGGGCAATCTGGTTTGAGAGTGTCTACACTGTTAAACCCATGGTGAATTCGACTGAAACCATCTACGGGAGACTGTATTACTCAGAAAATGTTATCAATGACATGTCAAAATAAAGATTTACATTTAACTGATTACTGAGAAAGCAGAGTATTGTTTTCATGCAAGACACAGATTTCAAGAAGGTAAGATGGTTTTTGGTCTATTTTTCCAGAACTTAAGAAAAATACTGTAAGTAAAATTTCCTTTTTTTAAGTGTTGTATTTCAAATTCAGCCAAAGATAACCAAGTTGAAATAGCATCATTAAAAAAAAAAAGGGATTAAAAAACAATGACATAACCAAGTAGATGAAGAAGCAAAGTGTTTCACCACAGAAGTATTCCAGCTAATGAAGAAGAAGTGATGGAGTTAGTGTATCATTATTTTGCAAACTTCTAATGAAATAACGAATCTAGGCAAAGATCTTCTGTGTCCACTAACAACATAAAGAAACAAATAGATATTATGCGTTTCTTGATAAAATATGCAATAGCATTTATGAAGTATTCTTCCCTTACTTGGATCAAGTCTATAGATCAAACTAACAGTTTATGTAAGGAACCATAGGGGACAGAAAAACATAATAAATGAAAACATGGAAATACATCAGAAAATCTAAAATGTGGGAAACTCCACAGGAGAAATGACCTGCTTCTTAAAAAAATTAATTACAAAGGAAAAAAAGTAGTAAGATGGAGTGCAGAAACTTCTAGATTAAAAGAAAACCGAGAGACGCAAAACAAAGGCAATGCATAGAAGTTGTTTGGATCCTCATTCACGCTAATTATAAACAAATGGATGAATTAGTGAGTATACAATCAGGGAAATTAGAACTACATATGATGATACTGAGAGATAACTGTAAATGTTTTTAAATGTATGGCAATTGCACTGGAACTATGCTTGAAAACGCATCCTTAACTTTTTATCGGTGTCCTGCCATTTTTAACAGATGATTTATAAAATGTTTAGGATTTGCTTTTTAAGAGTCTAGCTGGTGAGGGAGAGTATTTCAGATGAAACAAGAGTGAGGCGGTGGTTTTGTAGCTGGTACATGGGATTTATTACAGCATTCTAATCATTTATACTTGAAACTTTTCACGATTAAATGTTGAAAAATTTTAAAGTTGGGGGAAAAAAGTGATGGGGGAAGACTTACCCTGCTGGATATCCTTCATTTCTAAATGCAAACTAGATATCAAGATTCCCACAGTTTGAGATCGTTTTCCATCCAATAACTTGATGATCTGGAATTTAAAAATAAAATTAATACAAGCTCAAATGACCACACAATCTTTCAGAAGCATATCAAAAACATTAAGATTTTTAGATACTCTGATGAACTGATGCCACACTCTATTTTAACGATACTTTAATTTGAAAGTGACTTATTTACAACTATAGATATTTTAGAAAATAAAGGAAAACCATCACCCCAAACGCTGCCAATCTAATACAAGCACTAAAATCTTTATGATACTGTATTACGATCTTTTTATTCAAACAGTTATTAACTCAACTCTAATTGCAACGTATGTACAATTTTTTTTTAAAGATTTTATTTATTTGAGAGAGAAACAGTGCAAACGAGAGCATGAGCAGCAAGTAGAGGGAGAAGGAGGCTCCCCATAAGTAGGGAGCCCGATGCAGGGCTCCATCCCAGGACCCCAGGATCATGACCTGAGCTGAAGGAAGATGCCCAACCAACTGAGCCACCCAGGCGCCCCACGTATGTACAATTTTATATACAGCCTTTCCACTTATCATTGGCACATTTCCACATTGCTACTTCTTAGGTCACTTCAGAGCCTCCAATCTTTATGGCTGTGTCATCTGCCCAGTGGTTTAGGGGAAAGATCAGCATAATCTCAACTCAGCTGCCTACCACTTATGCAGCCTTGGAAAAGTGACTTAACATCCGTCTGGAAGGAGTTCATGTTCTATATCATGGAGTAGGGCTGACTATATTTAATTTGTACATTTATTCTAAAAATTACATCACATAGTATATGTAAAGCACTCATATAATATATTCTCTCTTTTTTAAAGGTTTTATTTATTTGAGAGAAAAAGAGAGAGAGAAAATGAGGGGGGGGGAAGGACGTGGGGGGGAGAGAGACAGGGAGAAAAAGAGAGAACCAGACTTCCTTTTGAGCAGGCAGCCCGATGCGGGGGCTCAATCCCAGGACCCGGAGATCATGACCTGAGCCAAAGGCAGAGGCTTAACTGACTGAGCCACCCAAGTGCCCTTCATATATTATATTCTTAACATAGATTATTTAAATAAAATTTCCCTGTCTTGGAGAATTGAGTTGCTTCGTATTTGCGCTATTTTTAATATAAACGATGGAATACTTTGTACATTAAACCTTAATTTTAATTGCTTAAAATTGTTCTTTTATAATAATATAGGCATATCGAAACCTTACAGACTTCTTATAAACTCCAAATACCTCATTGCCAATTATGGAGAGAGAGCACTTCATACTTTTGGTTTCTCTAAACCACACAGTGGCCGCTAAGGGGGAAAAAAAATGATCTTTCTCTCATGTGACACAGCTACAAAAATCAATAGGGAATGCACACCAAATCTTGTTTTTTAATGCACTTTGCTGAGTAAAATACAAATTAAACTAAACAGCTACACTTCTCCTTCCACTTAGGTACTTATAAGGTTACCAAAATAGAGTGAAGATACAGTTAGACAGTAAGAAACATCTGTATCTATATCAGTACTAGACTAGGTGAGTTGCTTCCTGGTTGAACAATAAGGAATAACGGAGTTTGTTCCAAGATTGTCTAATTACCCATCTATCAGTCTATCCTGAATCAGTTATTGCCTGCCCTTTATCTTTCCTTGCCCTGCTCAGAATGGCTTCTTTAGAAGCCATTAGACCTCAAATATAGTAAATATCAAGCTTTCATCAAGATAAAAGGAAATCTGTTTTTAGTCCAATGTGTTTAATAATTTCAACATTAGTCTTGGAGAAAGATTCTTGGGGGATACAGAATTCCAGGAGTTTTTAAAAGAAATAAGAAGGTAGGTAGTTGTTCTTTTAAATTTTTTTTTAAAAGATTTTATTTATTTATTCGACAGAGATAGAGACAGCCAGCGAGAGAGGGAACACAAGCAGGGGGAGTGGGAGAAGAAGAAGCAGGCTCACAGCGGAGGAGCCTGATGTGGGGCTTGATCCCATAATGCCGGGATCACGCCCAGAGCCGAAGGCAGACGCCCAACCGCTGTGCCACCCAGGCGCCCCCCTTAAATTTTTTTATATGAAGGCAAAAGTAAAAGAGAAAAAGATTATATATAATCAAGTATTTTCTTTAAAAATCAATTTCTGGCTTTTTCTTAGATTGACAACACAAATTTAAAATGAAGTGATTTTTAAAAGTCCAATACAAAATTAAGAAAAACCACATAAGTTTCATGTAAACATTCATTCATTCATTCAACAGATACCTGCTGTGAATCTTTTATGTGCCTGGCAAAGCTCTGGAATTTGAGCATACAGAGGTGACCCGGACAGATGAAATCCTTGCCTGCCCTTGTGAAGTCTGTAGAGCTTAGTTATTTAAGAAAATCACTTTGGCTTGTTTTTCTTTCTCAGGATTGCTTTGGCTATTTGAGGTCTTTCGTGGTTTCATACACATTTTAGTATTATTTGTTCTATTTCTTTGAAAAAAATGTCATTGGAATTTTGATAGGGATTGCACTGAACCTGTAGATTGCTTTCGGTACTAAGTATGGACATTTTGACAATATTAATTCTTCCGATGCATAAGCACAGATTATCTTTCCATTTAATTGTGTCTTTCTTTCATCGGCGTCTTAAACTTTTCAGCGTAGAGGTCTGTCACCTACCTCATTTAAATTTATTGCTAGATACTTTATACTTTTTTTTTTCCAAGATTTTATCTATTTATTTGAGAGAGAGGGAGAGCACAGAGGGAGAGTGAGAGGGAGAAGCAAACTCCCCCCCGAGCAGGGATCCTGATGCAGGGCTCAATGCCAGGACCCTGGGATCACGACCCGAGCCGAAGGCAGATGCCCAACCGAGCCACCCAGGTGCCTCAATACTTTATTCTTTTTGATGTAATTGTAAGTGGGATTATTTTCTTAATTTCTAGGATCATTCACTGCTAGTATATAGAAATGCAAAAGATTTTTGTATATTTATTTCATACTTTGAAACTTTATTGAATTCATTTATTAGTTCTAACAGTTTTAGGATAGAGTCTTTAGGGTTTTCTATATACACTTCTTCCTTTCCAAGCTGGATGCCTTTTATTTCTTTTCCTTGACTGATTCCTCTGGCTAGTTTTGCCAGTACTATGTTGAATAAAAGTGGCAAGAGAGGACATCCTTGTCTTGATCCTGATCTTAGAAGAAAAGCTTTCAGCTTTTCAGCCTTGAGTATGATGTTAGCTGTGGGCTTGTCATATACAGCCTTTATTATGTCGAGGTATGTTCCTTCTCTACCCACCTTTTTGATAGTTTTTATCATATATGGTTGCTGAATTTTGCCAAATGTTTTCTCTGCATCTACTGAGATGCTGATTTTTATCTCTCATTGTGTTAATGAGATGTATCGCATTGACTGATTTACAGATATCGAACTATCCTTGCATCCCTGGAATAAATCCCACTTGATCATGATGTGTGAGCCTTTGAATGTATTGTTGAATTTGGTTTGCTAATATTTTGTCAAGGATTTTTGTATGTATGTTCATCAGGGATATTGGGCTGTAATTTTCTTTTTTTGGTGGTGCTCATGTCTGGTTTCAGTATCAGGGTAATGGTGGACTTATAAAATGAGTTTGGAAGCACTTCCTCTTCTAATTTTTTGAAAGAGTTTGAGAAGGATCAGTATTAAATCTTTGAGTGTTTGGCAGAATTCACAGGGATACCATATGGTCTTGGCTTTTGTTTGTGGGCAGGTTTTTGATTACTCATTGAATCTCCTTACTAGTGATCAGTCTGTTCAGATCTACTATGATTCAGTCTTAGGAGATTAGGTTTCTAGTGATTTATCCATTTCATGTAGAATGTCCAAGTTGTTGGCATAGTTGTTCAGAGTAATCTCTTATATCCCTTTGTATTTCTGTGGTTTTTTTTTTTTAAAGATTTTATTTATTAATTTATTTGACAGAGATAGAGACAGCCAGCGAGAGAGGGAACACAAGCAGGGGGAGTGGGAGGGGAAGAAGCAGGCTCACAGCAGAGGAGCCTGATGTGGGGCTCGATCCCATAACGCCGGGATCACGCCCTGAGCCGAAGGCAGACGCTTAACCGCTGTGCCACCCAGGCGCCCCTGTATTTCTGTGGTTTTAATTGTAGCTTCTTTTTCATTTCTAATTTTACTTATTTGAGCCTTCTCTCTTTTTTTTCTTGTTGAGTCTAGCTAAAGATTTGTCAATTTTACTTACCTTTTCAAAGAACCAGCCCTTAATTTCACTGATCTTTTCTATTGTCTTTTTAGCCTCTATCTCATTTATTTCTACTCCGGTCTTTGTTATTTTGTTCTCTCTACTAACTTTGGGCTTCGTTTGTTCTTTTTCTAGTTTCTTCAGGTATGAATTTTAATTATTTGAGATTGTTTCTTGAGGTAGGTCTGTATCCTTATGAAATTCCCCCTTGGAATTACTTCTGCTGCATCCCATCGATTTTGGTATGTTATATACCTATTTTCACTCGTCTCAAGGTATTCTTTTATTTCTCCTTCGGTTTCTTTGTTGACCCCCTGGTTACTCAGTAGCATGTTGTTTAATCTCCACTTATTTGTGATTTTCCCACTTTTCTTCTTGTAATTGATTTCTAGTTCCATACTGTTATAGTCACAAAAGATGCTTGATATGATTTCAAACTTCTTAAATTTACTGAGACTTGTTTTGTGGCCTAACATGTGCTCTGCTTTGGAGAATATTCCATGTGTACTTGAAAAAGCTATATATTCTATTGTTTTTGGATGGAATGTTCTGTGTATATCGGTAAAGTCCATCTGGTCTAATGTGTCATTTAAAGCCAATGTTACCTTACTACTACTAGGTATTTATCTGAAGAAAACAAAAACACACACTAATTTGAAAAAATACATACATCCCATTTTCATTACAGCATTATTTATAATAGTCAAGATATGGAAATAACCTAAGTGCCTACTGATGGATATACAGATGAAGAAGATATGGTCTATATATATACTGTGGAATACTACTCATCCATAAAAAAGAATGAAATCTTGCCATGTGTAACAACATGGATGGACTTTGGTGGAATTATGCTAAGTGAAATACACCAGATAGAGAAAGACAAATATCATGTGAATTCACTTATATGTGAAATATAGAAAACAGAACAAAACTCATAGATACAGAGAACAGGATGGCATTTGCTAGAGTGGAGGAAGGTTGGGGGCAGACCAAAATGGATGAAGGGTGTCACGAGATACAAACTTCCAATTATAAAATAAATAAGCCATGGTAATATAATGTAGAACATGGTGACTATAGTCAATAATACTATATAGTACATATTCGAAAGTTTTGAAGAAAGCAAATCCTGTAAATTCTCATCACAAGAAAAAAATGTTTTGTAAACTTGTATGGTGATGATAACTATGCTTATTTTGGTGATCATTGTGCAGTGTGTACAAATACTGAACCATTACATTGTACACCTAAAACAAGTATTATCTATCAATTATACCTCCATAAATATCACTTTGGTAAATTGCTGAAAAGAACCAAAAAGGCAAATAAAACATCATCTGAACTAATTGCAAAGAAAATTCAGAAGAAGAAAGGCTTTCAGAATTGACTAGATTTACTCTTAAATGTCCAGAATAGTGATTGATAAAACCTTGGTCATGGCATACACACTGATGTCAAGGAGACAGGCCTGGAAATCAAACTTATGACAAGATCACAAATGGGGAGCAACAATTTCTTCAAACAAACTTTCACCTAGCTATCCAGGTAGGGTTCTGAAAACCATGAATAACACATTCTACCTACAGGAAAGACAAGGTTTAAATGCAAGTTCTTCTAATAGCTAATTAAAAGAAAGCAAGAGAGCAATCAGAAGGGAACTGAAACTGGGAGAGAGGGGAAATGATTGAAACTGAGATTACATGTCATTGGGAAAAAGGAGCATATCTATCCCTTCAGTGTTCATCCAGGCTGAAATATGGAAAGGATGTCACCACAGTCAGCCATCCTTGTAGTTTTGTCTAATGACATGACATGGCAAGTGTTTGAAAAGAGAGTGTTTATTACCTTAAGCTGGACTAAAATGTGTAGTGTTTATAAAATGCAGTGCTACCTCCCAAAAGGGGGGTAGGCAGTGGTAAAGTCAGAGCATTTGTAATCTCTTCCTTGTTTGTGTCAAATTCCTTGTCTAACTCTGATGAGACCTTTAAAAATAGACCTCAGTTTCCATGTAGTCTCTCTTCAATTTTGGAATAATATGAGGTTTCTCAAAAAGCAGACAAAAGCAGTCTTAAGCCCTCTTTGTTTCCTGCTTTCTTTTCTTCCTTCCTTTCCTTCCCCTCTTCTCCCCATTTCCTTCTTTCTTTCCTTCCCCCCCCCTCCGTTTTAGATTAGAAGGCTTAATAATAATAATAAAAGAACATAACATGAAACCTACCCTATTAACAAATATTTGAATGCTCAGTACAATATTGTTAATTATACCACATTGTTGTACAGCAGAGCTCTAGAATTTTTTCATACGACATGATGGAAACTCCATACCCATTGAACAACTACGCCCCATATTTCCTTCTCTCCTCAGCCCCTGGCAGTTTTCTGCTTCTACTCTGTACTTCTATGAGCTTGACCACTTCAAATGCCTCATATAAGTGGAATCATGCAGTAGTTGCCTTCTGTGACTGGGCTGATTTCACTTAACATAATTTCCTCAAAGTTCATCCATATTGTAGCATGTGACATAATTTCCTTAAGGCTGCATAATATGCCTACTCAAACACACACACACACACACCCCACATCGTTGTTACCCATTCACCCATCAGTTGGCATTTAGGTTATTTCCACTTCTTGGCTATTGTGAATACTGCTTCAGGGAACATGGGTGTGCAATTACCTCTTTGAGAACCTGTTTTTAATTCTTTTGGATAAATACCCAGAAATGAGGCTGTTGGAGCATGTGGTAGTTCTATTTTTAATTTTTTGAGGAACCTCCATACTGTTTTTTATGGTAGCTGCACCATTTTACATTCCCACCAAAAGTGCATAGGAGTTCCAATTTTTCCACATCTATGCCAACACTTGTTCTTTTCTCTTCCTTTTACTTTTCCTTTTAAAAAAAAATTATAGCTATTCTAACAGATGTGAGGTGATACCTCATTGGGTGTTGATTTGCATTTCCCTGATGATTAGTGATGTTGAATATCTTTTCATAGACCTTTGGCCATTTGTAAGACTTCTTTGTAGAAACGTCTATTCAAGTCCTTTGCCCATTTTCCAATTCGGTTTCTCTTTTATTGAGTTGTAGGCATTCCTTATATGTTTTGGGACAATACCTCATCAGATATGTGGTTTGCAAATATTTTCTTCCATTCCATTGGTTGCCTTTTCACTCTGTTGTTTCCTCTCTTATGCAGAAGCTTTTCAGTTTGATGTAGTCCCACTTGTCTAGTTTTGCTTTTGTGTTCTATCCAGGAAATAATTCCAAAACTAATGTTATGAAGCTTTCCCCCTATGTTTTCTTCCAGGAATTTTATAGTTTCTGATCTTACATCGAAGTCTTTAACCCCTTTTGAGCTGATTTCTATTTATGTTGTAAGATAAGGGTCCAATTTCATTCTTTTACATGTGAATATCCAGTTTTTTGAGGAGCCCATCCTTTCCCTCTTTTGTTGTCTTGACACCCTTGTTGAAGATCATTTTACCATATATGCATGGGTTTATTTTTGGGCTCTCTATTCTTTCCCAGTCGTCTACAGGATTGTCTTGATTCCCATACTGTACTGTTTTGAATATGGTATGTAGCTTGTAATACATTTTGAAGTTAGGAAGTGGGGGACAATACCAAACAAATGACAAGGAGAAAATCAGAAGTAAAGGGAGCCTTAAGGAAAACAGCAGAATATACATTTTAAAATATCCTTAAGTCTAATATGTAAAATGGCTGAAAGGAAACATGTGGAGGGACACATTACACTAACAAACAGACCAAGGGAGAGTTCAGGTGACTAACAAGACTAGCCCAAGACTTCAGGTTATATTCAGATCTTTCTGAAACCGGTTAATGATTGGGCTGAGCAGGATGTGAGGAGCTGGTGCCTGCAAGAGGGAGGAGGAGGAAAAAGGAAGAGAGCTGCTCTGTGAGCTCTCTGGTTATATTTTACAAGCTTCTGCCCAACCCTTGGCCAATGTGGTCATGGGAACACAGACTGCAATAAGTAAGGGTTCCTTTGTTTAACACACATGTCAAGGGACTCCCATCTGCCAGGTATGGAGCAGAGGACTGAAGATTAGTATAAAGTTTGGTCTTTGGAGAGTTGTTACATTTACAGAAATATTTGTTCCGTTATTTTTGTCTATTCTCTTTTTGTAAGTTTGTTGTTTTTAATTATAGAAGTAACAAATGCTTACTGTAATAAAAAATATAAACTATAAAGAATGCAGAAAAGTAAAAGGTGAAATATTCTCTCATCTCACGGATCCACTGCCCCGTTACCACCACCAGTATGGGGATTTGTCTCCTTCCACATCTAAACATGTGTGCATGCCCACATATGTGTAGGGGTTTAGCTTTATAAAAATGACAAGCAATACATTTTGTTCTGCAGCTTTTCCCCCTTGCTCTGAATAATCCTTTCTCTTTTATAAATACATTACTGAAACCTTCCCTGTCGGCATAGGCAGAGCCACATTAAGTATGAAACATAAATTAAGTATTCCTCTATTGATGGACACTTAGGAATTCTCCAAAATTTGTCAATTATTAACAATGCTGCAATGAGCAATCACGCAGATGTATTCTTAGTCACTCGAGCTCAGATTTCTACAGAATAGCCTTACAGAAGTTGTTCAAACAATATGCCCATTTTTCATTTTGATAGATACTGCCAAATTGTTTCTAATAGGTGCTACCAATTTACGCTCCTGACAAGTATTGGAGAGTGACTGTTTTCCTAGTCCCTCGCCCGCTGGGTATTAACAGTTCAAAAGATTTTGGCCAATATGATAGGTAAAGTGTTTTTTCACTATTCTATATTGCTAATGATTTAATAGTAAGGTTTAACACTTGGTTATTGGTCACACGTTCTTGTGGATTATCTTTGCATCCTTTTTACTACGTTTTCCAATTACTAGATCTATTAGGCTGGTACAGAGCAAAGATATTTAAATAAGGACATAGCTGAATAGCAAAAAGAAAGAGACTTACATGGAGATTACTGTAGAGAGGGGGCATTTTCTATGGGAAGAAGAGGGATGAGAGCTACCTTTTCATTTTACCCCCACTATGTATATCATGCTAACTCTGCACACAAGCCAGTCCAAATGGAAAGTTGTGAATTGGGGGCAGTAAGCACCAGGATACTGTAAGCTTCTATTCCTTTCGTGACCCCCTATAGATTTCCAGAGAGAATGATACTTCAAGCTCAAGAGGCCTATAAAGTAAGTGTAGTCATTTCATTTCTAGGGCATTAAAGCAAGGCGTAAAAAGAACACCTTGTTCTGCTAACCCAACACTTTGCTCTCCTTTTGATATTTGTGATCAAATCTCGAAACTCCTTACCCAGATATACACCTGTTATCAGAGGCATTTGCCCTCATAGCAGAGTAGCTAGGAAGAAAATCTCAAGGAGAGAAGAAGAGTAAAGAAAACTCATGGAGAAAATAAACAAAGAGAAGAAAGGAGAACATGCTAAAAGTTTTTTTTGAAAAAGATGATCTAGTTGTCAACCAATAATTATTACATTGTTTTTTAAATAATTTTTTAGAATCATGCTAAAGTTTCAAATAACCAGATCCAATTTGTATTGAACCCTCTATTAACTGAAAATTCACCTTGTTTTTCCTTTATTGCATTATATGCATTCTTGGTAAGGTAACTTCTACTCGGATAAAGTGAACTTCAAAAATTCTTCTCTGAAGAGAAAGAACACATGACAAGAAGATAAACTACTATTGGGTATTTATTCTCCCCCATCCATTAGCTTCTCTAATGCTTGGAAGAAAGCAAACTCAATCATCTACACCTTCTATATTTGCATTACTGAACATTGTGGACTAGTGACCATAATGATTATCTGGAAAATTTTTAGAACCCTAATGTTCTCGAGATTGTCAGCTATTTAATTGCCTGCCTTTTTATAGTAGGAATTTTAACTGATACATTTTAAAAAATAGCCATAGGATTTAAAATACAAAAGTTTTATCAAAACATTTATTAATTAAACAATTTAATCAGCACCAACCCATTCTTTAAGCCTACTAGTTGTTATTATCCTGTGCTGTTTTAACAATTTTTAAAAGTTGTCTCAGCCAAGTCAAAAGTTCTCAACAATGTAACAATCTAAGTAGAAATACAAATACAACTAAGGACTATAGCCATAAATACAATGGTCCTTTCCTCTTTTAGCTTTAGCATGCTGAGCTGCCACAGCCCCTTGGCTAGCTATGAAAAGACATCAGCATCATAGGTTGGCGACTAGTTGTTAAGAGAAAAGTCAGGAGACCAGCCTTCTATTTCTAGACCTTCCCTGACTCATCCTTACATTGATGCTGAAATGTAAGCAGTCCAATTCAACAAAACTCATAACATGCAAACTCCTGTGTTGGTGTACTGCTGCAAAGGGTGTAAAGATTAATACGCACACACGCACACACGTACATATATGTATCCTTGTTCAGTGGGAATTCAAAGCCCAAAGGGGAAACTCCTATGAATAAGTCTGACACAAGGAAGTTATTAATAGGGATCAGTGAATATAAAGAGATTCTAATTGCTCCTCTTACATGATCCTCCGTATATGAGCCAGGACTCACCGAAAATGGGGGTTTTGAAGGAGATGGCTGTTTGGGGCCCAATCTTCCTCTGGGTAACCTGAGAGCTCCCCAAAGTTACTTTCAGTGTCCTTCCCCTAAAACAAAAATCCGGGTCCCACATTCAGAAAACTATTCCGTGGAGGAGATCTGAGAGATAATAAGCCCCGCAGACCATGAGCCACCCAACGCCACTGTAAGTCACGTTCTGCTGAGCTACAGAGAAGGGGGCCCTTTCCATCCTGCACGACTACTGGGGTAAAGGTTCTTCAGGCACTGGGACGAACAAGCAGCGGGGGCTTTCAGACGGCTGAAGACCTTGAAGCCAGTGCACCGCACTTGATTGTGGACGCTGGTCGGCCTCCTGATTTTGTTAGTCCATAGCTTCATAATGTGAATGTCGAACGAATGGTTTTCCATGTGTATGTGGAGCCAGCAGGCAGAACGATGCCTTGAAGTTCCTGAGGTGACTTCCTCCCTATCCAGGCTCTTAGGGAAACAGTGCCCACCCCACACTGTTCAAGAAAGTTACTTCAGAGAATATTTATGAGACAGTATGCGTACTTGTACAAGTTGACTCATTCAATGCATACACTAGTTGAGGTGGGTTTGGGGGTCATTTACCCTTAGCATTGAAGAAACTCGCAAATGTTGGCTAACTTAACCTTCTGCCTTTGGGTAGGCCCAGAAATTAAAGATAGACCTCACTTTACAAGGAAGTCATACTTCCGGAAGTTATTAAGGTTGTCTTCATACAATGCACACACATTTAGAGCCATTTTCTGTCATCAAACACAGTGGAACTTCAGCTAATTGTAAACACAGCCAAACTTTTCATCCTGTTCCTCTTCCATGACAACTCCCAATGCCCATTTTTCATTCTTCTTTGTCCTCATGTGCATAATACTTGATCTGTCCTAATCCTCACAATCATTTTCTAGTATTAAGTAACTTTTGGCACCAGAGAATTTCACTTAATGTCTGACTCAAATTCCTCATGCTTTCATTTCAAATAACCTTTTTCTGCTCCCAGGGAAGGAGGACAATAGCTGGTCTCACCTCCTCTACACAAAGCCCCTTCACAAACCCTAAGACCGTCATTTATTTATTTATTTATTTTAAACAAGAGATGCTTTCTATCAAATCTTTAAAAATCAGGCTTTGAGAAATGTCAGCAAGCCCTCAGTTTATCTGGGTCCCATCTGGAGTCAGCTGAACTTCGCAGCACGTATCTTTCTCCTAGGTATAATTACGGTCTGGAGGAGAATGCAATTTGTGCAGCATTCCGCTGACCTACAAGCTGACCTTGTGCAAGGGCAAATTCACAGGTTGCGTTAAACCCTATTAGACATGCCTAGTTTAAGGCGAAGCCTTTCCAGACCCCCGCCGCATGCTGGATTAGGGCAGTCACACACGCGTACTATTACATTGCCTAAGGAGCTCTCGCCATGCCTTCCAGAGAGGGGATAGGCAGGCCGACATCCCACACTGCCTAATCCTGCACCTGGAGCTGGTGTATCCAAATGATTATTATTTCTTACATATGTGGATTTTTAGAAGAACCTGCCTCTTTGAATAAGAATTAAGACAGAAATGGGAAGACAGATTTGCTACATTGGAGAAACCACACCCTGACTACTCAGCTAGAAAAGTCTTGCCAGACAGACCGAGAAAGAACTCCTGCCAGGCCCAGTGGGATTTTTCACATCTACATAAAATCCACATATATCTTCAGCTCTCTGCCCAAGCTTGGCAGACGAGGCCAGAAGTAAAAATAAAAATAAATGGTCTGAATAGACCATGAATGCTGCACGCATGCTTGGCCAAGTGAGTCTGGTACAGCTACAAATTTAAGAGAAATTATAGAAGGCTTCTTCTTCCAGGGAGCCTTCCCTGTCTGAAACTGAAGATGATGAATTTCTCCACCTACATCTTCACTGGACATCAAACACATCCAAACCTGTACCAGATCAGGTAGGTACTCTGTTCTTTCATTTAGTCCTCACATTTGAAATTTCTATTCCAGTCATAGGATTTCCATCTCCAGCAAAGTTGGTTTCATCATAGAACAGGCACCGTATCTAGTTAAATAGAGCCGCATATGTTACCGCCAACAAACATCTCCTGGGCACTTTAGGCAAATAAATACATGTGAAAGTTGCTGCATTTCCTGTCTGAATCATCCTTCCCCCACCAAAAACAAACAAATAAATGAAGGATCCACATACATGGGCAGATATTTCCTTATGTGACAGGGATATATTTCAAATAACCATTGCAGGTCAATTTCTGTAGAAGAAATGAGTACGTGCTTTGCCTCTCTCAAGGAGACTAAGGACAGTGGAGACTACACAGAAAGGAGACAATATGCCTCTCCAAAGCAAAATTCTAAAAAAACATGATTTCTGTTTTCGTGCCTTCAGACTGGTGATCTTTGGCTTATCCTTCTTATCAAAACTCACTGAATGCCATTACTTGGCAAAACCACAGACACTAAGAGGCTGATATGAAGCCCATGAACTACTAATGAGAAGTTAGCTTGTCTCATTGGTAGGAATCCTTTGCATTTCTAAGCCACTGGCTGCCAAAGCTTTCATAAGGACTGTTGCATTCACCTCGAAGACATTCTTGTGCACAAAGTTGGTAGGCAGATAGAACCCTACGTTAGAGACCTAGAAATTGATGAACCTATCCTACAGGCTACAAGCTCTGAGAGTCAAGCTGATAACCCACTCTGGACACATCCAAATCATAAATATAAATTAGTGTGAAGTCCCGACTGGCTGGATCGGAGTGCAGCATCTTCTGGGGACAAGATATGGTATAACAGGGAACCCTTAGGTTTAGTACTCTCTTACGTGCAAGCCCTACACCACCAAACTGTAAATTCTTATTTTATAATTAATAGAAATCTAATTTGGAAGAGAGAGTGAGAATTTCCCAAGGGAATTCTAAGAAGTGATATAAGATAATACAACGCCAGGAAGCATAACAGCCCACAGATTATACACAAGATTAAAAAAAAAATCATGGGATAAAAAAATGGACACAATCCCACTTCATATTCTTGTGCCCTCCCTGCCATTTCTAGTGTGGCAGTGGCTGGAGATGAGACAGGTAAGCAACTCCTCCTCCCAGCCGATGCCAGGAGCAAGGGCCAGCTGGGGGCGACCGGCAAAAGCAGAGCTGGCAGTCACCTTGCTCGCTCTCTCCTCAGGGAGAGTGAGCGCTTCCTTGGAAACATGCAATTGTTTCTTGGCAGGTGCCCAGGAAAATAAACGCTGACTCAGGTTTCTTGTCCCTTCTTCTGCGTTCCACCCCCCGCCACTCTTTGGCATCAGAACCAGAGGAGTCGGTTGGCTGGTTCCATGGTGCCATATTATGAAGTGTCACCTGACTTGATACAAACAAGCTGATGGGTCAGCCTGGGCAGGTAGGCTTCCATCAACTGGCCTGATGATGCCATTAAAATAAGCTTTCCACACACAGCCTGATTATCTGTCCCACTAAATGTTTCAAGGAAAACTAAGCTTCACTGTTCTGTCAGACTGCTAGGTCTGAATTCCTTCCATGGCCTTATTTTTGGGGACACATAAAATTGCTCAGATGAAGTTTACTTTAAGGATTTAGGCTCTTCACCAAGAAATGTGAAAAGGCGAATTGTCATCCTGTCTTGTGTCTGAGAACATATTTGGCATCCCTTACCCTTACTGATGAGACAGAAAAGCCCTTTTATTGGTTTTCAGACCAGTGAATTCTGTTCAGAAAGCAGATTTACAGAAGACCATAGCAGGTGAAGGCTGGGGCTGGGACAGGGGTGGGGGGCAACATGGGGTGGAAGGGGGCAGGAATATGGGTAGGATACTTCTGATGGTTTGGGAGTTTTTGTGTCAAAACAAAATCACATGCATTTTCCCACTGATGAGAGATTCGGGAGAGAATATGACCAAGACCCATCAGTGCATTCATTGCTTTGTCTGCAGGCCGGACCAAAGCACCATCACACAGAGGTACGGGTGAGAAATGCCATCCTATTGTCTCTGAGGGGCAAAGTCCCTTCAAGAGTGGTTGGCTATAACGTACATGAAACAATTCTAGAAAACTGAGAGCTGACCTGGTGAGAAGCAACTGGACAGAGGGCTACGTGGCAGAAGGAAAATGAAAAAGAAAACAGAAGACTATAAAAAGACCCAATCTTTAGTAAAACATAAAACAAAACCAAAACAAAACACAGGCCCAATTGCCCAAGCCTCTGCCTTTTAAACTGATGGTGTGAATGCTAAGCTACACTGGTCCAAGAGTGAGAGGAAAGAGGGACTATCTTTGGGCAAGATGTTAATAACATCAGGATAACCCAGGAAAATTCAATTCCATGCCTTCAGGTGGCTTCCAACCATCATGGCTCAAACTCTCCAAAGACCAGGAACTTATTCCATATGTATAACTCAGCCTTTAACAGCTAGATGGAAAATTTATTTACTCTCTCTTTTAGGAGGGATGGGAGTACAGTGGCTCACCACTCAAAATACACCAGAGGCTTGGAGCTTTAAGTCCTGTTTTATTATTTTGTTTTATAATTTCTGTATTATAAATCTTTTTTTTTTTAAGATTTTATTTATTTATTTGACAGAGATAGAGACAGCCAGCGAGAGAGGGAACACAAGCAGGGGGAGTGGGAGAGGAAGAAGCAGGCTCATAGCAGAGGAGCCTGATGTGGGGCTCGATCCCATAATGCCGGGATCATGCCCTAAGCCGAAGAGAGACGCTCAACCACTGTGCCACCCAGGCGCCCCTTAAATTTCTGTATTATAATCCTACTTTAAAATCCCATCCCAATAAGCAATCTGCGTGGCTATCAAAACGAGTAAAGGAAATGTTCCTTCTCTTCCCCTTCTCTCCCCACTGGACCTAGCACTGAGGAGAGGAGTGAAAGCTTTCTTTCGGTCTTTCCTAAATTGCATGGGATTGCATGGGATGGGGATCCTATATACCTTTACAAACTGTAGGCAAAGCCCGCAGTTGCCTATAGCATGCTGTCTGTAGTACGACGCAATTAAGAACTTGTGGGATATCCTGTAGAAGTTTAGTGTGCATGTGAATTACCAGGGACCTCATTAAAAACACAGATTCTCATTCATCAGGAATGAGATGGAACCTGTTTTGGATTGAACTGCATTCCTCCTACAAAAGATAGGTTGAAGTCCTCATCTCCAATACCTCAGAATGTGACCTCATTTCTAAATGGGGTCACTGCAAGTGTAATTAATACAGATGAGGTCACGCTGGAGTCGGATGGGCCCCTAATCCAATGTGGCTGGTGTCCTCATAAGAAGATGGCCATGGGAAGACACAGAGACATGGAGGGAGAATGCCAAGTGACAACAAAGGCAGAGAAAGGAATTACGCTGCTGCATGCCAAGGAATGCCGAAGAAGGTCCGCAAGCCACCAGCAGATGGGAAGAGACGAAGAAGGACTGCCCTACCGGTTTCACTGGGAGAATGGCTCTTTCCAATGCCTTGAGTTCAGACTCCTAGTCTCCAGAACTGTGAAACAATAAATTTGTGTTGTCTTTAGTCACCCAGTATGTTGAGGGAAGCCCAGTAAACTAACACAGGGCCTGAGGGCCTTTTATTTCTAGTAAGTTACCAGGTATGCTTATGCTGGTGCTCCAGGGGCCACACTCTGTGTAGTCAGGTGACCTCAAACAAACGTATTCTTTCGTTCACTCTCACTGGCACTTAGCACAGCATCTGACATATATGCATGTATGTTTATACAATCCCTGATTCCCAGAGTTTTTTTTGACTAACCAGCTGGAAATGTGCCCCTGTCCCTCTCTCTCCTGAAGCTATGTGCCCAGTCAAGGACGACTGCTTTCTTTGAAAAGGCCAAAGCCAGAAGCACAGATAAGCCATGCCAGCCTCCTACGGATTCTAAATAACAAAGTTTGTAAGACTTTGGGACTCCTTGTCTTATCAATATTTCTCATTTAATATTAAAACACTGAATCCAGTCTCTTGTATATTCTTGGTGACTCCGATAGGGGCTTTTTCTCTCCAAAGTTTGGAGTGTTAGGCTTTTGAGACGAACACGTGCTAATAATTACTCCAAGCTGGGTAGTGATGATGGGCCACAGAAATCTTATTATCTTCAATGTCATCGTGTGTCTTTGATATGATAATCACTGCATTCAAGATATCAGAAATGATGGATGGCCTTTGATTCACAGTGTACCACGATGCAAATTGCCTGGCTCTTTCCCACTCCACCTCAGATGGTGAAGAGCTAGTGACAGTGGGCTCTCCTAGCTTCAGGGCCTCGAGCCACTGGGAGGCAAAATCTGGGGCAAAACTCAGAGAGGATTGCTCCCTTCTTTATGGAAACCTGAGGCTACTTTAGTTTTCCCTTTTATGGGCATGCTTCCCCTAGGACAACCCCATACATAGTCTTCACGTGCAGCCACTGCTGTAATGTATGGCTATTTACGACCTAAGTCCTCCTACTCTGTTAACCTTCTGGGCATGCTTCTAGTAGGGTCACTGAGATCCTTCTAGAAATATGACACGAGGACTCCAGGAAATTCTAGCAAGGGAGGAAAGATGAAAGAGCACTGTGTATATATATGTACTTTAAAACTGCTAGGAGATTCTGCCAGGGCTTATGGTATATAACCCAGCACGTTTCCCCCAGTTAGTAATTAGTCTTTATCATCCTCCTCACGTTCCCAAAGCATCCATCATGGAAAGGAAGCACACGCTATATACTATCTTTCAGGCGTCCACGTGAATGGAATAACACAGTGATCCAAAATATTTACCATCATCCATGAGGAGTGAGCCCTTACCTCCATCCTGTCTAGAGTCATCAGAGTACCCTGAGGTTCTCATATGGACGAATCATCTCCTGAGAGCACAAGTGCAAAAGGCACACAGTAGGTGATTTGACCAGAGTCATCAGATGTCTGACTACTAGTCCTCTGTGCTTTCCCTTGAAACACATCTCATTCCTGCAAGGATGGACATGCCCCATCACCTGTGTTGCAACAAGAAAATAGCCTCTAAAATGTAAAAATCAAGATGTGTTTGAGTTTTGGGGTAACAGAGGAAAGGCCTTTCATTTCCTTTTTCTCCTATAAAACCAACCCCAAATAATGGGACTGAGTATCAAAACCAGAATCTATCTTCAGTGAAATTAGACACCCTGCAATTTCAAAACAGAAAATGTGAAGGCAGAGGTGGTTGAAAGAGTGGTAAAATCCCATGGCACGATGAAAGGACAAACCTCATTTTCTGCCGGGGAAGGGAGACCCTCGGACGCGTATAAATTAGAAGGATGTGCTCAGGAAGGCAATGGTGAGGGAGGAGTCAAAAATAAGGGGATGATTTAAAAGTTGGTATATAGTGCAATTAGGTGCCAGGTGTATAATCTCACCTATATGTTCCAGAAATATGGTTTCTAGAGAAATTCAACCAGACAGACGGGGTTCACGGATATCAGGCAGAGTAGACAGTGGGGTGGAGGTCTTATAGTGGAATGGAGTAATTATCAAAATTCCACATCCTTTCTTAGCCTCTGTCAGAATGCTAGCAGTCAGGCTGATACACCACATCCCAGCACCAATGAGGTGCCTGGAGAAATTCCATCTGGAAAACCAGATCAGCCTAAAAGCAAAGACAAGGGGTGCCTGGGTGGCTCAGCCCATTAAGTGTTTGCCTTCAGCTCTGGTCATGATCCCGGGGTCCTGGGATCAAGCCCCGCATCGGGCTCCTCACTCAGCAGGGAGCCTGCTCTCCCTCTTCTTCTACCCCCCACCCCCGCACTCTCTCTCTCTCAAATAAATAAATAAAATCTTTAAAAGAAATAAAATAAAATAAAAGCAAAGACAAACTCCCAACTGAAATGACTGGTCTACAACTGTTTACCCCACCATGAGACCCACCACTGGGCAAACCTTGTCCATTTTCACTGAGCTTCCATCCAGTTTTATCACACCTCAATCTTATATAGCAGCCAAGTATCACCAACTATTTGAAGAATCCTTGAACATGAAATGCAGATGTCAGAACCAAAAAATATTAAAAAGGAACTTGGAAGATGGAACAGAAGGAAAGTAGTAAGCAAAAGAAATAAGCAAAGAAATTGTAATTTAATTGTTTTCTTTAAAAAGAAAGTAAAATGGGGGCACCTGGGTGGCTCAGTGGTTGAGCGTCTGCCTTCGGCTCAGGGCGTGATCCCAGCGTTCTGGGATCGAGCCCCACATCAGGCTCCTCCGCTGGGAGCCTGCTTCTTCCTCTCCCACTCTCCCTGCTTGTGTTCCCTCTCTCGCTGGCTTTCTCTATCCGTGTCAAATAAATAAATAAAATCTTTAAAAAAAAAAAAGTAAAATGAACTTTTATAAAATATAATTCTGAAATACAAAAATCTTTGTCTATCAAAATAGGAAGTCCACAGTGACTATCTAAGAAAGTGAGAACTACCAATACCTTTGGAAGCCCTCTAGCTTCCCCAAATCTTCCTCCAAAGGACCTACTCTTCTGATTTCATGTTCATTATTCCCTTTTTATTTTTTTATAAAAATCATTTGTCACAAATGTATGATTCCATCAACTTTGTAGGCTTTCACATTTTTGACCTTCAGACCAATGGAATCATTCATGATCTTTTTCACTCGACATCTCATTTAAAAATCCACGAGGTGGATGCATGTAGCTATAAGCTAACTCTTTTTCAAAGCTGTATTCTATTCTTCGACTTGACTTCAGTCATTTGTCTATTCTAATGACAGTGTCATTTTCAGATTTTTTGCTATTATAAACAAAGCGTTTACATTCTCATATGAGTCTTCTGGTACAAATGTGCAGAAGTTTGAACAGAGGGTGTACACATGTTCACATGAACTAGGTAAAGCCAAATTGCTTTCCGAGCATATGGAACAACTGACCTTCCAGTTAGCACAATGAGAATTCCTACCATTCCACACCCTTGTGATACTTCACAGTTATTCTTACTAATTTTTTCCAAGCTGGTGGTTCTAAAATGAGATCTCTGCATTTACTAGTTCTGACTTGTTGATTATCTTTTCACGTTTATTGACCATTCATTCCATGACAAGCCTCTTCATGTCTTTTCCCTATCTTTCTAATAGAAGGTGACCAACTTATTATTGATCAGTAAAAATTCTCTATGTATTTTGGAGAGTAATTCTTCAGTTATATATGTTATGAATGTCTTTTCCAAGCTTGTGGCTTATTGTTTCATATTCTTTGTGCTATCCTTTGATGAACAACAGTTTTTTATCTTACTTGATTTATACTTTTTGTGTCTTTTCCATGTGAGGTTAAAACATAGTTTAAAAAAAAAGAATATAGGAACCTATTAACTTTTCCTTTCATGTACTTGATATATCTGGAATGAATTTTTATTCATGATATGAGGGAGGGATCTATTTTCTTTCCTTTGGGATATATATATATATATACACATATATATATATATTTTTCAATTTTAAAAATATTTTTAAGAGTCAATTTTACCCACTGATCTGAAATACCACATTTATCATACATTCGTTTGCATATAATATATTGATCTTGCTTCTGAGCCCTCAATTCTTTCCATTAATCTTTGTTTTGTTTGTTTTCTGTGCTGATTATTACCATATCCTACCTACTACTTTATTTTTCTTGATGTGGAGTGTCCTCCTGATTTTTCTTTTTCAGATTTTTTTCCCTGAATTTTATGTTTCTTATTCCTTTACTTTAAAAAAATACTTTTGCCACAGATATGTGATTCCATAAAATTCCTTGGATTTTCATGTGTTTAACTTCAGGCCAACGGAATCATTTTTGTGTGTGTGATTTTTTTTTTTTTTACTAAACATCACATTTAAGGTTGCTTTTGTAAGGTTATTTTTGAACCTCTGCTCTTCCACACAAATTTTTAGAATAAGCTTGTCAAATTCCAAATAATCCTATTTAGATTTTGATTGGAATTACTTTGAAACTAGAAATCAATTTGGGGTTAACTGAGATATTTATAACACTGGTTTTCCTATTCATAAAAAGAATAGCTCTCCTTTTATGTAGGTCTACTTTAATGCCTTCAATACAGTAATTTTTATCCACTGCTGGATTCAATTAGATAACCCTCTGTTTAGGATCTTCACATCTATATTAGAGAAACTAGCCTGTAATGTTTCTCTACTTCCTGTTCTTGTCCGATAGTGCTATCAAGACTATATACCAGCTTTGAGTATAACATCATTTTCTAGTCTCTAAAGCATTTTGTGTAAGAAAGAAATGTTTGGTGTAATCAAACCATCTGGTACTTTGTGGAAAGATATTAAACTACTGATCTAATTTCCTTAATATTTACAGGCATTCGGCTGTTCTGTTTCTTCTGGGCTCTGATGTGGTAATTCATATTTTTCTAAGAAGTTGTTTATTTCATGTTCTTTATTTCATGTTCTTTAATTGGCAAAAGTTTACTCATGGTATTCTCATTTATCTTACACATTTCTATTGCATCTTGTAGCTACATTCACTTTTAGTTTCCTAATATTTTTATATATGTTGGTTTCGCTCAATCCTGCCAAAAGTGTGTGAATTTTATTGTTTTCAAAGAACATTTAACTTTATTGATCTTTTGTACTGTTAAAATTTCTTTTAAATTCCCATTCTCATCTTTTAAACTGTATTTGGTTGAAGCATATGAAATTTTAAATATTTGATCACATTGGACCTAAAAAAATGGCTTTTCTTGTCATTTAACCTAATATTTTTTCTAATTTCTTTCATTTTTTTTCCTAGCTATTAATTTTGGAAGCTAACTTTTTTTGACCCTTTTCTTTCCTAATATCAACACTCCTAACCATACATTTTAGTTACATCTTAGGAGCCTTAATAACCAATATTTTTATTTTTTGAGTTAAAAGTGCTAACTGTCCATCATTCAGGAAGCAGAAATGAGCAGCGGGTATTATATAAGACTAATGAATCACTGACCTCTACCCCTGAAGCCAATAGTACATTATATGTTGATCAGTTGAATTTAATTTTTTTAAAAAAGTTAAAAAAAGTCTTTTCTGAGTCCTGTTATAACATCTTTCTTAATCCATGCGTTATTTATAGTATGAATATAAATTTTTAAAAGGCAAGGAGGTTCTTGTTATTGACATATTTATCTTTCTGTTTTTTATATATAATTTCAGTTTGATCAGAAGATGTGGTATGAAAAATTGCTTGAAATTTGTTGATATTTGCAGGACCTTTTCATTTTCTTAAGTCTTTTGATACTGTTTAACTCTCTCTCGCTCTCTCTTTTTTTTTTTTTTAAAGAGAGGNTTTATTCGACAGAGATAGAGACAGCCAGCGAGAGAGGGAACACAAGCAGGGGGAGTGGGAGAGGAAGAAGCAGGCTCATAGTGGAGGAGCCTGATGGGGCTCGATCCCATAATGCCGGGATCACGCCCTGAGCCGAAGGCAGACGCTTAACCGCTGTGCCACCCAGGCACCCCGGGAACGTATTAAGCAGGCTCCATGACCAGCATGGAGCCCAACTTGGGGCTCGATCTCACAACCCTGAGATCACAACCTGAGCCAAAATCAAGAGTTGTACACTTATCTGACTGATCTACCCAAGCGCCCCCATAATACTGCTTAAGTCTTAAAATTATATCCATGTATGATGTTGATGAAAATTTAAATAAAGTATAATAGCTAATTTAGTCTATTTCATTAATATGGAAACCAACCTAAGACACCGTACTTTGAATTCCATCATCACCTAAATCAGCCATTCTAGACGTGTTTGTATTTATTTGTAGCTTACCGTGTTCTAAAAGGATTCAAGGAGGCTACCTATGTCCCTGCCAGCAGCTGGCACACTTTAAACTGTGCTACACACACAGATTCCCATGAAAACAAAATAAAAATAGTACTAGAAAATAGACACGAATTTTGTCACCTCTTTGTTCTACTGGATTGTTTTCTCTTGGCACACCTTGAGGACATTCATCTCTGAGCATCCAGCTTAAATTCATTTCTTTTCTTTTAAATTACATAGCTGTGTCCCCTTGGGACATGGAAAGAAAGGATCGAGTAAAAGAGACCTCCTGTAGCTCTCTGGAGGCTCAGAAGCCATCACTGAATGAGAAATGGGGCCTCTGGTTGAGTCCATCCTTCTGTTCTCCTTGAGGAGTGCCACTGGAGGATTCTCGTTCTTATTCCTACTCCTCACGGTAATGATGATGGTGCCAAGAGTATGGCGGGGGCAGCAAACATTTGTGCACCAGGCTAAACACAGATTATTTTAATTCTCAGAGTCACCTTTTGAAGTAAGTACTATTATTATTCTTACTTTACAGATGAGGAAACTGAGCCTTAGAAGGATGAAGAGCCTTGTCCCATGAACACAGTGATCAGTCAGAAAGATACCTGTGTTGAAACACTACACTATTCCCTTCCATCCTCGACTAGTTGTGACTCTTGGTGCACTGGGTGTGCTGGAGGAAAACAGTTGCTCAGAGGCCTGGAGCTCAGGCCTCTATGACAGCCTTGCCCCTGGCTTCTTGGTGGCTCCAGGGCAAAGCCCAAGATTTCAGCTGACAGGACTCGAAGACCAGTGCAGGGAGTTTGTACCTATCTCCTTCCACATGTACCTTCAGCCTCAAAGGCTTACCCCTTCCTTTGGTGGCAGATGAATGGCTGCGTCCCACGGGGCTGAGTTGCCTGGATATTGCCACACCCCGAGAGCGTACATAATCCACAACAAAGACATTGCATGGTCCAGTTTCTCCAAGGTCTTACTAAATCAGTCTAAACATCGTAAGCTTTAGATATTTTGCTGCTACATTCTGAATCACATTCTTTGCTAAGCAACCATCTCTATGTCTCATTTTTTCCATTAGTAAGATGATTATAGTACAGAGTGAACTATCTATAATGAGCCTCAGCTCAAGTAATGTGGCTTTCAGTTGGCTACATTTTAAATAAATCTTTCTTTGTTAATTAACACACCTTATCCCAGTGTTGTAAGTAACACTGATGTTCCTAAGTTGGACAGGGAAGAAGAGAACCACATCTAGAGTGGAGGATCCAAAATTCTCAAAATCAATATGAATGCAATAACCATTTGAAAGCAAAGTTTAAAAATTAGTGTTTGTGCTTGCTGTAAACGAAGGAAGTTGTCTTCAAGAGAGTAAAAAGTGATAATTAGGTCATGAATTAACCCCCTGGTACTTGCAGCTCCAAATTATTTTTAAAGACCCCCTTCTCACCTCCTAGGATATTTTGCACATGCAAAATGCCTAATTGACTAATAAGGTACCTAGCATAAGAGCTAATTAATGAAAATGAAAACACTAAAACTCAGGTTATTTAGTAACCAGAGCCTGGAGCCAGATCCCAATTAAACCACTCTTGGGTGGAGGAAGGGATCAGAATGCCCAATAGGTTCCATCTGGCTGCTTCGATGGGTCAATCTAGAGTCTCATGTTCTTCTCAAATGAGCCTTTCCACCCTCTCCTTTCCATTGCAATGAGGAGCTAGGGCAGTCCTCCTCACGCTGCACTGGGGAACTCCCAGGCTTTCCCACTCACATGGAAGGGGCTTGGCAGCTAAGGAATCCTGGAAGCTGGAAGCAAGCATGATTCACTAGCTCTTCTCAGCCCAATCCCTTTGTCATTCATTCCACTGGAGGGGCCCCCAACCTTCCAATCTCATTTGTACCCCACCCAGGAGATCTGATAATGGTCCTGGCAGAGCTGTGCCTTTTCATAACTTCTGGCTGGGGCCTCGCTGACCCATAACATGGCTACACATGATTTCTTCTCATACTGTCTTTGTAAATTGACCATGGCTAACCTTGCTGCCCTAATCAGATCAATCAGAATAACATTTCTTTAGCGGCTGCACGCTGGCAGCCTCCCGGGCTGAGGCGTGACTCAGAGTCAGGCTCAGACACTGAAGGCGGGTTTTGGAGTTTCCAGTGGTCTCGGGTTTCCTTTGCTTTTATCACAGTTGGTGAGCTTTGTAAGGCCCGTGTTTACAGCCATGCAAATTAGCCTCAGCTGGAGAGAAATCAGGTCAGACCTAACTGAAATCAAGCTCTGGGCCAAAAGGTATTTTATCAAAAATTGGAAGTGTGGCCATAGTAGTGGGGTCAAGCCAGACTGTCTTAAGAAACACATGAACAGCTTTGTCTGGTGTAACCTGAACTCCTGGCTGGCCTCTGGACCCTGGAAACTCTGAAAGACGAAGGAGGAAAGCATGGTGAGGGCCCACACCAGCCAAGGGGACCTGGCCAGTTTGACCAAAGGCTGATGCTGCCCAATGCATTTTTTGTTAAGCAGAGCAAGCGTGAGAAGGGAAACATTGCATCTTGGAAGGAAGGAAACCGGTGTGAGGCTGGTTTGCGTTATATCCCATGTTCCTCACTGACAAAGCAACAAGGTCTGAATGTGCAGTTTCTTTCTACTCACACACTTGTCTACACTCAGTTGTAAAATGTGTGTGTGAAGGTGTCCACACAGATATGATCTGATATTCAGCATCTGGAAAGCGTCTTTAAAAACATCCACTTTGGATGCCGTGACAGTTGCAGAAACTAAGGCTAGAGAGGTTACGTGACTGGACACACAGCAACTGCCTAACTACTTACCTTGAGACAAGATCTCTGGTGCCTCTCCATTGCGATCTTCCCCCATCATACTCCCAGTCTGTCAATACCCCAGTACGTAAAGAAACTTGGTTTATTTTAAGAGAATACTCCAGTCCATTTATGTCCTTAAGATTGGGGCTTATTGACGGTTATTCCCTGAGCTCCCACACACCTATGACTCCTACAACATGGCGTGATGGTGTCAAGCAGCCCGATCTATCAAATGGTGCCTGGGGCTGAGTGCGGAGATGTTGGTTCACATGGAATCCCCTTGTCTATCTTCTAATAGGTAAAATGGAAGTTGGTGGATCTTTAGTGCCCCTATTTGCAAGGTGGAAGTAATGACTGGATCATTGTAATTCATCTAATTAAAGTTTGTGTCTTTTGACAGATGAGACCTGAGACCCAGAGAATTTAAAGAACTTGCCCAAGATTCAAGAGTTGGCCAAGGTCAGAGCCAGAAGTAGAAACCAGGTCTACTGACACCAAAGCTAGTGCTTCTTTCACTAAACAATGACCAAGGAATACAATTCAGTCTTTTCCAAGTGTAATTCGAGTCAGGACTTGTAGTTAAACTGAGTCCAATGGACCGTTTGTCAAGTAATTAAGAGCACGAGCTGGGGTTGTTGTTCAATCCATTTCCTCACCACTTATGAGCTGTGTGATGCTGGGCAAGTTATGTAACCCCTCTAGGCTGAAGCTTCCTCAGCTGTGAAATGGGAGTAATAGCAGTAACCATCTAACTGGGTTCTTGTGTTGATTAGGTAAGTTAATACCCGCTGAGCTCTCAGCCCAAAACCGCGACTTCGCGTTAACTATTATCGTCTCTACTGAAATCCTTGTCATCTTCACTTGATACACAATACATAAATGCAAGGTTATTCAGACTTATTTCTGTCCACATTAAGCATGTACCTGTGCGAACACATGACCTTTGTGTATGTTGGAGATGTGTGCACTTTGCAAAGCATTTATGAGTTCAGCTGCGAAAGCATCTAGCGACCTGGTTTTGTGACTTAAAAGCACAGAGAGATCTTTGCCTGTTCTTGTCATATCCTCACCTACTTCTAGCTCAGAAGTGGAGGCCAGAGGAGTCACTGCATTGGCACCCATCCTCAAATCACTGTCTAGCTCCAGCCCAAGTCATAGTCTTAGAAAAGGGCCCGAATTCAACATAAATGAAAGAGGTCCAGAAAAATACAGGCAAGAATTCAAAACCTTCTTCAACCAGGCAGAAACTTTTTAAAAATATAAATATTTAGAATGATTTTCTCATAGCCTATCTTGTAATATCTAATCATATTTTTTGTTGTTTTTCAAAACAAAATCTATATTCAAATGACTCCCTTTCACTCCCTTAAAAAACACTTCCCTCCCTTTAGATGTGGAAGATTTAAAAAGCTGTGTACGTGTCGTGTACGTGTGCACGTGCATGCATGGGTGCGTGATGGCGGTGATTGCAGGATCAGCTGCATAGGGGCTAATCCTCATACTTCATGCATTTTTATGTTACAGTCATTCATTCTAAGCGCTGGAACTATGCCAAATAGTAATTTCTATTCTACGAAGACCTCCAAGCCTCGCTCATGTGCACTTGGCTCCCAGTACTTTGTGTGGATAATGTGCTCTCATGGCCCACAATGGAGAGTCTTCACAAGACTAAGCCGGGTGCTGAAGGGCAGTTACTCTCTGTAGCTTCCACTTCTCCCTGCTCTAAGAAGCTAATTTAGCTTTGAGTGTGCCATTCTTAGCTGCCCTCTTGCGGTTGGGGGAGGTAATGAGCATCCTAATGATTCTACAGCTGGCTGGAGGCAGAGTCCAGATTCTTACTGTTTAACAGCCAACAGAGAAATATAGCTGAACTCCAAGAATAATATTCAGATTTAACATTCTGAAAGAATCATTGATATCTGTACTCGACAAGCTCTAGCTACCCTTTTTTTTTTTAATAAGCAAATAAAGTAAAAGTACAACTTAACTTCTGGGGCCACCTTATTTCCAAATAAACTTTGCAAGACACAACTTTTGTAAATCGTTGCCTGTCGTGGGGTCGAAGCTCCCGTTTGCTTTTGGTAGATCTGGCGGGTCAGGGGCCTTTAAGCGGAAGAACAAGAAAGCCCTTATCAATCCAGATATCACTCAAGGAATCTGGACGTAGCACTAATGACCCTAAGGTCATATATATTGGTGCAATCAACACACAGGCAAGTTATTTCACTCATTTCTATAGATGATAACCCCTAACCTCACTGCTCATTTTTCAAACACATGAGAAATACAAAGGGGTTGGCAAATCATCCCCGCTCCCGGGGGAAAAAATAATGCACATACCTTACCAAGGCAGCCCAGAGAAATTATCTCTGTATACAAAAGCTGAAATTATATAAACTTGGAAGGCAACAGGTTATGAAAACCCTATAAATTTATGTTCAGTCTTCCAAACAACGTTCTCCTTCTCCCCTTCTCCCCTCCCCGCTAAACTGAGACACCAAGTCTGCGATTTAAGAATTACAGCTATGATCCTCGCCAAAGTGACCAAATTACAACCGAAGGTTCTTGGCTCCAGGGAGTTGCAACAGACTGCAGCATCACAACCCCTCCCCAGCTCGCCCCCACCCTCCCAAGTGCTCAGGGAATAGTCTTTATCTCATTAATTCTTAAGAACTAGCTATTAAAAACGCAGAGGGGGGGGATGATTTTCTGTATCTTACAGAGGAGAGAACATGCACAGAGATTATTTATAACTCAAAGTGAGATCTTGGCATTTCAAGAGAGGAAGAGTAGGGACAGGTCATGCTGATTTTCTGCAAGTTGTAGCGTGAGTTTGGGAAGCAACTGGAAAGTTTATCAAAGCAGCCACTTCCTTGACAGGTACCAGGAGGAAGAATCTCAGATGATGAAGGCAGATTCCTGGCTCTGTGTCAAGGTGCTGACCTACCGCTCCCAGGAACAAATGTAACTTAGAGACTGTAAGTACAGGCATGTTGACGGTGGAAACTCAGTTTTACAGCGCAAAAGACTATATATAAACCAGTGTAAGATGAACTACCAGACGTCTGCCTGTGGCATGAAGGAAGTCGTGGAATTCTATAAATCCTGAAAAGCAGGAACGCTCTAGAGATCACCATTTGCAAATAGTTCCAGCAATGGACATACTAATGTTTTAAGACTCCTCAACGACCTTGGGGATCAACGATGTTCAAGAATTTCTTCATAAAACTTTCTCATTGGTTCACAGATGAAGACTATTAATAAATAGTTCTAGGAAATAACTTAAAAGTACTTTCATCACTATGATTTCATTTTATCCTCATAACAAGCCTGTAAAGGGTCGCTATTCCCCATTTTATAGAACAGGAATCTGTGTGGGTGAAACGACGTGCTCTGAGGCTATCAGGGACCCCCCCCCCAAAAAAAAAGAAAGAAAGGAGACAGTACTGAGTGTTGGTGGTGCCAACAGGAGCTGACGTTTTCAGCTCTGGTTCTCAATTTGGCGACTGCTATGTTCGTAGTGGCAGAATGGTCTGGTGTCACAAAAGGGGATGGTACATGCCCGAGTATGGAATACACATCTTAGTATTACAGCTAATATTTAACATGGTTGATAGAGTCAAAGGAAAAGAGCTCTCAATCTACATATATTGTTGTTGGAGTTATACCCAAAGCATCCTTTTATTCAAAGATTTAGCTTCCTACTGGAAGAGTGGATGCTACAAAACAAAACAAAACAAAACTTGGGATACTTTTCCAATATAGGAAAGACTGGATTTGCACAGGTGTAGCTGTATTTTGTTGATGATGATTTTTATAATGACCATTCTCATTTATAAACGTCAGCTCAGTCATCCCAATAAAACCTGTGACCGTCATGTCATCCATGTGGCGAATCCATGCTTAAACGAAAGGGAAATGAACACACATCCTGAGGCGCTTGCACACCCTCTCAAGTGTCTGGCGCTATCGGCGCCTTCCCAGTTACCAGTGTGTAACCTGAGAAGTCACGTCATCTTTCTAGGTCTCAGTTTCTCATGCACCAAAATTCGCTGTACTGAAAACTCCTGTACTGAATTTGCTGACTGGTATGGTTCCTTCCAACTCTCAGATGATTTCGCAGAACAGGATCCCTGCCCAGTCTAAGAATATACGTATCTGCTTACTGATAACCACTGCCGATGATGGGAACTTCAAATGCTACTATAGAAGATGAAATAGAAACTAGCGCCCGAGTTCAGCAGAATCTTGACAATTCTGACAGTTACTTCTGAACTACGGATGTGGATGGCACAGGGGAATGAAAACCAGCTCTGCTTAAGAGGTACTCGCATGTAGGTCTCAATGCTGGCTGAGCTCCTGCACCCAAGATTCTTTTTTTTTTTTTTTTAAGATTTTATTTATTTATTTGACAGGAGATAGAGACAGCCAGCGAGAAAGGGAACACAAGCAAGGGGAGCGGGAGAGGAAGAAGCAGGCTCACAGCAGAGGAGCCTGATGTGGGGCTCGATCCCATAACGCCGGGATCACGCCCTGAGCCGAAGGCAGACGCTTAACCGCTGTGCCACCCAGGCGCCCCTGCACCCAAGATTCTTGATTTTTAAATCTCCACCATACCCTCCATGCCAGTCATTAGAAACCAGACCCATTTGGCCAATGTTCTTCCTGGTCACCTTGTGTGGGAATCATTCTGCGGTTAAGCTGATGAAGTTGGCCTATGCTCTAAACTCCCCAGATGCTCAAAACCTCCGCAAGTTACTTTCACTTTCATTTTAAGAGAAACAACAAAAATCTGGCTCTCAGAAGAGACATCCATCTCGATGTGTGAAATCTGACCACGGGTGCGGAGGGAAGGCTCATAGGGACAGGCTTAGAGTTTTTCTGGCATTGACTCAGCTCGTTTTTTTCCTTTAAAACTTAAAATCTCAGCTCTCACATAGGCCACAAGCTCACTGAAAACTCCCAAGCAGTCTCAAGACCATAAAGCCCTGTCGATCGACAGATTTGCCTCCACTTCAAGAGAAATGGGGAGACTACACATATTCATGGGTTCCGCAGGGCAACGGCAACCTCGCTGCTCAGAAAGATTAAAGAGTTCAAATGAAGGGTATTTTTACCCTCAGACAGGGAAGCAAAATAAACATATCAAGCATTAACTGCCTTAGTGGAAATACTCTGTTGAACAGGCAAACAATTATGAGATAAGAAATACGAATAAACAACCAAATGCTTTGATGTTTTAAGAACAAATTCTTTGATGTTTTAAAAATACTCATTTGCCAAAACAGAAGTAATTCCTTTTATGAGTAAACAACATGTTACCAAGCATCCAGAGGGAGAAACAAAAGAAAGGGGTAATACCAATCTGAGAAGAAAGAAAGGACAAAAGTAAGTTAAATATGATATTGTGGGGGCACCTGGGTGGCACAGCAGTTAAGCGTCTGCCTTCGGCTCAGGGCGTGATCCCGGCGTTATGGGATCGAGCCCCACATCAGGCTCTTCCACTGTGAGCCTGCTTCTTCCTCTCCCACTCCCCCTACTTGTGTTCCCTCTCTCGCTGGCTGTCTCTATCTCTGTTGAATAAATAAATAAAATCTTTAAAAAAAATAAACAAACAAATAAATAAATAAATATGATATTGTGTAAGAAAACACCCAGTGGGGTTCCTGGTTAGCCAGAAGAGGCTTTCTGGAAGAGGCAAACTGAGGCGAGCTTTGGAATACAGAGAGTCGTCTTCTGCTTTTTAGACAGCAGAGGAGTCTTCCGTGTCTACAGACAGTACTGAGTAAGCCAGCTGGCCCAGAGAGCACACTTACTTCGTCTCGTATGAACCTCACTGCATGGCAATATATAGCAGCTGAAAAATGCAAACTGCTTCATGCAATATGCCCTCTTAAAAGATTTGGTCTGCTATTTGATTATTTTTGGTGTCACATTTTTCTCATGAAGACACAATTCCCATGTGCTTGAGAGGTAAAAAAAAAAATTGATGATGATTTTCATTCATAATTCAAGTCAGTGGGAGAATCTGATTCGATTAACAGAAAACTGCATTTAGGCTTTTGTCATTTTTGTCCTTCTAAGACACAGCTGATTTCATACTCATAATGTTACTTGAGATATGAATTGATGGATAAAGCCCGCTATATAATTTAAGACTAAAGGGTTGATGATAATATCATTCAGTATGACACTTTTCAAAACATTTCCTTCACACCCTCTTAGATTCAACTGCGCAACATTCTGGTGGGTCAGGCACACTCAGATTTTTAGAGAAAGGGAAAAACTAAGGCCTAGAGAATACAGACGAGCAGCCCAAGCTCACATAGCAAATCAAGAGCCGAAACCTAGATGTACTATACTTTTTCCTCAGCACCATCTATGCTATTACCAAAATGCTAATGCTGAGAATTCGCAGCAGTCACATCAACGGGAACAAAATGAGTAGCTGTCCTTTGTTGAGGGCGGAGGGCGTCAGGCACCGTGCTGAGCATGAAAGATCAATTACCTCATTTAATAACTACTTGGAATAATAATATGAGTAGTCATTATCTCAGGTTATAGTGAGGGGATGGAGGCAAAGAGAAGAACTTTGACCTAGGTCGCGCAGCCCGTGCGTGGCTCAGCTGCCATTCGACTTTCACATCTGCCTGACTGCTTGGGGAATCTTGAACTTGCTCTCTGATGTACGGCTGGCGGCCTCTGACTTCAAGTCCTCGAGTCTTTGCTCAGATGTCAACTTCTCCGTGAGGACTATTCTGAACACTACACTTAAAACTGCAGCCCCGCCCCCACCCTGCCAAAATCCATCTTCCTTACCCGCTCCATTGCGTGATTTAATGTTTTGTTTCTACGATGATTTGTTTTTAAAGATTTTATTTATTCATTTGAGAGAGAGACAGAGAGCATGAGCAAGGCAGGAGGCAGAGGGAGAGGGAGAAGCAGACTCCCTGCTGAGCCGAAGCCCAACATGGGCTAGATCCTGGGACCTGGGGATCATGACATGAGCCAAAGGCAGATGCTTAACCGACTGAGCCACCCAGGCGCCGCTCTAATGCTGATTTTTTTTTTTTTTTAAGATTTTATTTATTTATTTTGACAGAGAGAGACAGCCAGCGAGAGAGGGAACACAAGCAGGGGGAGTGGGAGAGGAAGAAGCAGGCTCCCAGTGGAAGAGCCTGATGTGGGGCTCGATCCCAGAACGCTGGGATCACGCCCTGAGCCACAGACAGACGCATAACGACTGCACCACCCAGGTGCCCCTCTAATGCTGATTTTTAACATAAGTACCACAGGGCAAAGGTCTTTGGAATTTTCTCACCAACATATCCTAGATGCTCAGACTGTGCTATCCAATAAAACCTTTTATAATGGCAACTTAAAAAAACTTCTGTGCTATCTGGTAACCACTAGCCACAAAAACAAAACTGAAAAGTGGCAAGTGCCACTGAAGGACTGAATTTTTAATTTTATCTAATTGTATCACTTAAAACAGCCACATGTGGCTAATGGTTACCACACTGGACCATATGGGCCTACCTAAAACTAAACCTAGCATAAATACACTCCCAATAAACATTTGTTAAATGAATGAATTTATAAATAAGTTCATAAGACATATTTTCCATATAACATACAGCCTACTTTCACTAATTGCAAGTTAATTATTTTTTCAATAGAATTATTAGCTGAAAAAAGTCCAGATCAAATTAAGAAAATAGTTTGAAAATTCAGATATGACTGAAAGCACAAATACAGATTTCTCAAACTACTAACTCCCTTTCATCATCAGTGACTTAAAACCTTCCAAAACGTTTTTGGAAAACAGATAGCAAATCAGCAGCACACAATGAATTCCCACATATGACAAAAAATACAATGATTACTATAGTCATTTGGTACCTTTTTGACCTTGTTCTTTTTCTCATAGGTCTCTGACAGAGGTTTTTTCTTCTGCTGAGCTGTGTCTTTGGAGAATAAATACTCAAATTCACTAGTATCCCGAATATCAGGTTCTTCTAAGGAATCCCATAAGGTTGGTGTAGCATTTTGGCTTAAAAGAGAAAATGACAAGTTAAACATTAGAATCAAAACAGAAGAGAACAGAATATAATGAAATCTTTAATTCACTTTACAACTCATTTAAGATATATATATTTATATATGTAGGTTTATATATATATTTCCTTCTAATAAAGTTTGAAGAAAAGCTCTTCATGTTGCATTTTCTTTTAAAGTCAAAATATACTATAGAACATCAAAGCCAACACCCATTTCCAAAACCAAATGGCCATTAGATACAATTAAAGAGAGAAAGAGAGATCTAGAGAAACCAAGTGGGACCAGAAATCTTGGGATTCATGTGATTGAGGTCGTATTAGCTGTTTCTCTCTCAGTCTATGGCGTTTCCATCGTGGGCAAAAATGGGCATCATATAAATGCTTTTTAAAAAGATTACCAATTCTGAGATATTGATGGGATAATTCTTAATAAAATTTCTTAAAAAGAATAAAACTCTTCACTTTCTCCTAAGGTAAAGAGTTACCCTCTCTTTGGACTTTTTCTAATACTTTTAAAAATAGTTTTTAGGGTTAGCTCAGGTCAGCTCAGGGCAAGACCCATCATTTGTGAACAGACTGAGCTCATTTAGAAATATTTGATTTATAGCACTCCACCCCAACAACAGTATTTAACAATGAAAACAAACCAAAAAACTCCATTGTGCCAGTCCCCACAGAGATTTCAACTAAATCAGCCATGGGGCGGCTGTACTTCTTGTTTCTAGGGTTGTTTTTTTTTTAATCTTCAAAAAACAGGGGCACTAGTTTTGAAACGAAGAGAAGAAGATATGGAAAATCAGGTATAAAAGAACTGCCTCCGAGACCAAACTTGGATGGGTTACCATCCAGGCTTCCTTCAGTCAGAACATATTTTCCCCCAATTGTCTACTTTCTTATTTTTAAACACTCTTAAAACCCATAGACAGAGAAAAAAATAATGTTTCATCTACACATTTGCTTTTCAAATGTATGTATATATTATGATCCATAATATCTGTAAGTACCTACCCTTGTTTTAATATGTATTTTCTCCATTACTGAAAACCAAAAGAACTATTATTATATGGGGTGGTCCAAAAAATTTTTGATGCTAAAAGGCGATTTTCATATTCAAAACTGTTGGGAAGACTGACTTCTCAGATTCGTATGTTCACATTTTGCTACATGTCTGCCCTTCCCATGAAATATGAACATTTTGGTCTGTTTCAGATTCGCTTCGCCCCACTTCTTTATAATATAATATTTGAGCTGTTTAAGAGTATATGTGTAACATGTATAACATATAAAAGTATAATGAATACCTGTGAAATCATTACCCAAGATCTAGAATACTTCCAGCGAAGTACATCCATCTCTGTGCTCCTGCCTCAGCTGCCCTCCTCTGCCACTCACTCAACTTCCATTTGAAACACGAACACCATTAATGTTAAGGGCTTATCTCAGCTGCACTTAGGAAGGGGGTCTTGATGGCAGAAAAGAGCCAGGGAATTTTGGAGCAGGCAGTCTATTAAGGGCTGCCAGTCTGGGCCTCATGAAGGTTCTGGGAAACTGGGGAGAGGGTGTGTAGAGGGAAGTGGTCTGATGCATGGGGCGGGGGGTTGTTCAGACCCATCCATCCCCCACCCCCAACCCCCATCTCTGCACCTGTACTGCTTGGCCCCAGCTCCAAGGACTCTGAGCTCAGGCTAGTATGAATAGGCTGCCACTCACTCCTATTCTAGAATAAACTGGCTGTGACAGGTTGAGCACCTGATCGGCATTTATACATTGTTTCTATGGGAAAAGGCATTTCCAATAATGAATAATAGAACTTTAGAATACTACCTCTCAGTGAGCTGGGGACAGCAGGCATTTTGTGGGTCAGTAACAAGGACTCGCTCACAATAGAACATCTCATCTGCTACAATGGTCACCTACTCTCTGACCACTGAATGTACAAATTTAGCTCACAAGAAGAGGAAGAGGAAGGTAGAAGGAGGAGGAGGAAGGAGAGACTGGAGAGGGGAGAAATGGTAGAAGGAGGAGGGAGAAGGGGAGGAAGGAGGAGAAGATGCTCACTAGGAAAATAGATATTAGGAAGCCAAAAAAGTAGATAAGTTAGGATTTCTTTTCTTTTTTTAGAGAGAGAAAGAGAGCCAGAGAGAGCACGAGCTGGGGGAGGCAGAAGGAGATGGAGAAGCAGGGTCCCCACAGAGCAGAGAGGCCAATGTGGGGCTCGATCCCAAGACCTTGAGATCATGGCCTGAGCTGAAGGGAGACGCTTAAACGGCTGAGCCATCCACCCCCCAGGATTTCTTTTTCTTTAACTAAATATCTCTTCCCTGTTCTAGAAGCCAGAAAACAGACACCGAAAAATGCAAAATGGCACAAGTTAACAATCAGTTCATGTTAGTAGCAAAAAAGCAATCAGGTGAGTGAGAGGCAGTCCATATATAATGAAGAAAAATTCATATTTTACTCCTGGGTCCCCAGAAGACCAAGACCAAAATTTACCATATGTGCATTATACACAGTGCTTACCTTTCTGGCTGTACAAAATATTAAAATACCATTTCCTCTCTTTTGAAAAAACACACTGCAAATAATTTTAGTTTTGTACAGAAATACATACTACTCAGAAAATCTACACCCTTTTAGTTTAAACGAAGTACTCATGCTCTGAGGATACAAAACTGTTTTGAGGGACCCATGATAACAGAGACTAAATGTGTGGAGCAGCGGGACGTGGCCATGCTGCGGGCTTCATGCAGGAAACTCAGTACATTCATCTACTTTTCATTTTGCTCAGCCCTAAACTTATAGTGAAACTAATAAGATCTCGAGTATGTAATTGTTTTCTTTCTCACAATGGCCAACTACATAAGGAGGGAAAAACATAACGATTGTCTCCAGCTTGACTCTGTCCCACCTTGAACAGCGGGCAAAGGGCCCATATCTCACAGTGGTACTGTTATACCACTGCTACGGTCTGGGATATTGGTTGCTTATGGAGTCTTGAGGGGAATGGAGTGGAGGCAGGCTAGTGAGACACAGGTGTGGAACAGTTCCATGTGCTCTCAAAACACACTACCCCAGGGCTGACAGGTGGGATTCATCACTCTGGAATGTCTGTACATTAATTTGAGAACACTAATAAGGGAACACAGCTCCATATAAATAGTCTGGGAAACTATTTCTTAGGAAATGTCATCTGAGTCTTGAATGGGACAAAAAGGAATACTAGTACTGCAGCTAATCGTTAGGAGCTATTTCAGGATCTTCTCTCTTTTTTTAACCATTCATTTGGGAAATAATAAAATATCAGCATTTTTAAAAAGTATCAGGACTTTCCACACATAAACTCTTGGTCCTTATTTTTTTGGTTACAGGAAAGGGGCCAATATGAAGCACATAATCAACTTAGCTCACCATATGCGTAGTTTGAAGGTAATCCCCTTTCCTCCTATAGTGATTTCCAGTTGCTTTATAATTGTCAATTTCATGTTATTTTGTTTAATATCCTGCTTTCCATGTACAAAATGTTATATAAATTGAAAGATTCACCACCACACATTGATTTGGGGAATAAGTTCAAAAATTTATGTTTAAAAATGTGTTCTCTATTTGCTGTTCTTTGCAAACAAATGAACTTCAAATCTAGATATTGTCAAGAAGCAACTCAACATCTCATTGTCCTCTTGACAGACTCTGAAATGAAGCAGAAGAAATTAAATTCAAATATGTTTGAATGGAAGTTTCCAACCAGCCTATCTTGCCGCCTTACAGACCTAGCTTTACAAGCTATACAAATGTTAGATGTGCTCTACAGGCACTTTCTCTGAGCAACGGAATAAGATGTGAGGGCATTTAGCAGTTAGGGGAATGAGAGTTCAAGCAGAAATTTTCTATTTTTTGACTCCCTTCTGACCTAAAGAGCTAATGACTCACCTATGTCTGGTTCTTCTAATAAAACTTGAAAAATTACACATACCTGTTAAGTATCCAGATCATAAGGTTGATGATCCCATTGAAAGACAAAACAGATATTCTAAAAATCTTCATTGAACCCAAGTATAGGTTCAGGCTCTATGTCTGTATGATTACTTGCTAGCTGTAGGGATGCTGGAGAAGGCTTAACTTAGACCAGGGCTCTTCTCTAAGAAGAGCCTGTAAAATGGAACCTTCATCTTAAAGAAGGATCTGATATTGCACACACTGTTTCTCCCAGCATCAGTCTATAGCAATTACAGACAAGACCTGGTAGAGACAGACATTCTCCCTCTAAACACTCCAACCTTGTTTATCCAAGGTACTCACTATACTGCATCTGAGAAATGAATATCACACTACACAGATATCCAACTGGTAAGAATAAAATGTGACTTGTGCAAAATCCTGGGAATTCACAACCTGAGAATGGGCCAGGAGAGTTGGGCTCACCTCTTATCACTTATTTGTATTCTAGTCCAGTACAAAGGCTTCATGGGGCAACTCGGCTCAATGGCTGGCTTCCGAGGACATTGGCTAGAAGAAGGGCCAACTCCGAAGAAGAGTCCAGGAGGAGGTGGGGGTGCAAGTCCTGGAGGTGTCGGAGCAGGAGGAGGCCCCCCACTGGGGGGCAGAGCAGAAGAATTGGGAAGTGGTGGCGGAGGAGGCGGCAGAGGGGGCCCGGCACTTGGAGGCAGAGGAGGGGGCGGAGGGGGTGGTGGTCCAGCACTCACAGGTGGTGGCGGAGGTACTGGTGGCAAAGGTCCAAGTCCAGGTGGGAGGGGAGGAGGTGGAGGGGGAGGGATGACTGCTGGTAGGGGTGGGGCAGGAAGGGGAGGTGATGCCTTTTGCTGACTTGGTGAGAGGCCTTCCACAGACTGAAGTGGTACATGGGTGTCTTTGTTGTCATTTGAGGGAGAGAGCTGACTTAAAGAGGAGATATTCAGCTTTTTGGGTATTATCTGGTTACTTCTGATTGTCTTGCCTTCACCTTCACAGGGTCTGAGAAAAGTCTCTCTGTCTGTCTGGATGCACACATTTCTGTAGGTCTTTGGAGGATAGTCGTCACCAGTGGAGATACACGCATCTCTCATCTCTTCACGTCCTCCTCGCCATCGGTGTTCTGTCTCCCGTTTGAGAGTTTCGATGGTTTCTTCTAGTCTTGCCGTAACCACCGCATGCTCCCCCCGGATGTGAAATGCCTGGAGTTCAAACTGAGCCTGTAGAGATAGCAGTGGGAAAGAAGGTAAAGAATTTCTAAAAAAAACCAAATATCCAATATAAAAACTTCAATACCATCCCTGTGCCACCATAGTCCAGCCCACATCAACACAGGGAAACACAGAGACGTTGTTTAGGGGATCTGACAGGGTATAAATTTCACTTTATGAATGTTCCAAAGGCTTAAACCGTTGGAGTAGAAGCATAATTTCATCCAGTCTGACCTCAAGGGGAATAATTATCATGGATTAAGGCTTACAGTAAAACTGTCCCCTAAGAACTTTCACCCCATTTTGATATCAAATGCAAAAAAAGTGTTTATAAAAATATGAATATGCTTGAATATATATTTTACTATTTTTGGTTTGGGTTTAGAAAAAGAAAACTGTAAGAAAAAAATGGAGACCCTTCTGGCTATCCTCACAGTTTCCCTTAGAATACCTCTTCTATGGGGTTTCTGGGCCAACATAGCAGAAACAAAAGGTGTGAGAAGAAGCTATCATACACGTGTATTTTCTAGAAGTTTCCGTATCAAAGCTGTCCCTGATCAATATTTGGGTTTCATAATTTTTCATAATATAGTAACAAATAAGCAATACAAATGCACAGAAAATGAGAATACTAAGATTTGCTAATTTTCTCTTCCACATACCCAGTATTTTAAACTGTATTTTTTAAGACATTTACCTTTTTATCTATTTCAATTTTTTTATTTAAATTCTAGTTAGTTAACTTATAGTTTAATATTGGTTTCAGGAGTAGAATTGAGTGATTCATCACTTACATATCCTACCCATTGCTCATCACAATAAGTGCCCTCCTTAGTACCAATCACTCATTTAGCCCATCCCCTGCCTACTTCCCTCCATCAACCCTCAGTTTGTCCTCTGTATTTAGTTAAGAGTCTCTTATGGTTTGCTTTCCTCTCTCTTTTTTTTTTCCCTTCCCCCATGTTCATCTCTTTTGTTTCTTAAATGCCACATATCAGTGAAATTATATGGTTTTTGTCTTTCTCTGATTGACTTATTTCACTTAGCATAATACATTCTAGCCTCATCCACGTCTTTGCAAATGGCAGCATTTCATTCTTTTTGATGTCTGAGTAACATTCCACTGTAGATCTATACCACCTCTTCTTTATCCATTCATCTGTCAATGGACATCTGGGCTCTCTCCATAATTTGGCTATTGTTGATAATGTTGCTTTTATAAACATTGGGGGGTATGCACCCCTTTGAATCAGTATTTTTGTGTCCTTTGGGTGTCTAGTAGTATAATTCCCAGGTCTTAGGATAGTTCTATTTTTAACTTTTTGAGGAACACTCAAGCTGTTCTCCAGAGTGGCTGCACCAGTTTGCATTCCTACCAACAGCATAAGAGGGCTCCCCTTTCTCCACATCCTTGCCAACATCTGTTGTTTCCTGTGTTAATTTGAGATACCACAGGTGTGAGGTGGTATCTCATCGTGGTTTTGATTTGTATTTCCCTGATGATCAGTGACGTGGAGCCTCTTTTCATGTGCCTGTTAGCCATCTAGATGTCTTCTTTGGAAAAATGTTTGTTCATGTCTTCTGCCCATTTCTTAATTGGATTATTTATTTTTGGGGCATGTTGAGTTTTGTAATATATACATATATATCTCCCTTTATGAGATATGTCATTTGCAAATATCTTTTTCCATTCCATAGGTTGTCTTTTAGTTTTGTTGATTGTTTCCTTCACTGTGCAGAAGCTTTTAATCTTCATGAAGTCCCAATAGCTCACTTTTGCTTTTGTTTCCCTTATGTCCGGAGACATGTCTAGTAAGAAGTTGCTGCCTGTGTTCTCCTCTAGGATTTTGATAGATTCCTGTCTCACATTTAGGTCTTTCATCCACTTTGAATTTATTTTTGTGTATGGTGTAAGGAAATGTTCCAGTTTCATTCCCCTGCATGTTGCTGTCCAGTTTTCCCAACAGCATTTGTTGAAGAGACTGTCTTTTTTCCATTGGATAGTCTTTCCTGCTTTGTCAAAGATTAGTTGACCATAGACTTATAGATCCATTTCTGGGTTTTCTATTCTATTCCACTGATCTATGTGTCTGTTTTTGCACCAGTACCATATTGTCTCGATGGCTACAGCTTTGTAATAGAGCTTGAAGTCCAGAATTTTGCTGCCTCTCAGCTTTGCTTTTCAAGAGTGCTTTGGCTATTCAGGGTCTTTTGTGATTTCATATAAATTTTAGGATTGTTTGTTCTAACTCTGTGAAAAATGTTGCTGGTATTTTGATAGGGATTGAATTAGATGTGTAGATTACTTTGGGTAGTATAGACATTTTAACAATATGTGTTTTTCCAATCCATGAGCATGGAATGTTTTTCTATTTCTGTGTGTCCTCTTCAGTTTCTTTTATTAGTGTTCTATAGTTTTCACAGTACAGATTTTGTAGCTCTTTGGTTAGGATTATTCCTAGGTATCTTTTAGTTTTTGGTGCACTTGTAAATGGGAAGGACATTCACCTTTTTAACACTTACCTTTTTAGTTATTTCAATGCCTCGAGTCTATGATTTTACACTTATTAGCACAGAGCTGACAAGCTCTCGGTCATTAACTAGTCTGTTTCCCAGCCTTCAAAGCCATTTAGCCTATTTTGATTAACTGGGAAGCAGTCAAATTTATGATGTTATTAGAATTTCCAGAATCCAGTTTCACGATAATTAAATATTTCTGGTGACCTTATTTAATTTCTGCCTTTCTCATCAGATTATACATTCCATGAGATAGAATCAGGGAGGGTACCTGCCTTCAGCTCTGTATCCCAGCAGCTAGCATGACAAGTATCAGATAGATAAAACCACAGCAACAGTTCTATCCAGGTATTGTCCTATGGGCCTTCCTGATGGCTAACAAAACTCTCTTCACTATAATTTCAGCCCACAAATGTCTAGAACACCAAAGTGTATAAAAGCACAGATCCATTTTGCATTGAAAAAGTAAAGAAATACTTGTAATGACCTCAGCAGAAAAGGTAAAGACATGTGAAGATTCTCTACATTCATTAAGACAACTTATAACTATATTAATACTAGGCTTTTTCCCTTATGAACCAACCCCCAAATAACTATGGTCAGTAGAACTAGAGGCAAGGCTTTTCTAAAGTTGATTTTCTCACATGAAACATGGCAGCCTGATGCAACTCTGAAAAAAAAAAAAAACAACAACAGGCAGAATCTAGACACTATCTATTTCATGTATAACACAGATGCTAAGGCACCTGAGCTCTGGATTCATACTACCTGGTCCGCATCCCAGCTTAGCCACTTGCTAGCTTTACAACCTTGGGCAAGGCACTTTGTGTCTTCAAGTCTGAGTTTCCCCATGTGTAAAGTGAGGATGATGGTGAGCCAGCTCTACGGTTTTTAGAAAGGTACATGACATCTGAATAGATGTTACTCTTAGGTACTGTTGCTAATGATAATATCAGAAGAAAAGACTAACAGATTTCCAAATAATGCCACCTTTGTGGAATGATGGGCACAAAACCAGGAAAAGCTTTAGCAAGTCTGGACAAACAAGGAAGTACAAATACAAAAGTTTACCCAATCTTTCAGGAGTTCTACTACCAAATGCCTGAAAATAATTTCAAGGTCCATTCAACTATGTGATCAAGATAATCTGTGTTTCAACGTCCTGCCCGTTGCCATCTCCCCCTCCCTCCCCTGCTTACTTCTACCTACAGCCCAGCCCTGATTTCCACAGAATCTCTTGCTAACATCTCCATTTCATCACAGTGACTAGTTCAGTTCTGCCACAACAAACTACCTCTGGCTTGTTGTTCCCAACTAACTTTCTTCGAAGAAGGTTAAGAGTCAAATAACATTGATGAGCCAATAATTTTCTTCAATTTTCAACTTCTTAATAATAGGAAAAAATTGCAAAGACATGTTCCACAGAGAAACTTTCCCTTTATCACATGACCGACCTGTATCTACAGCAAACACCTTGGTCCCGTCCCACCCCCTCCCCGTCCACCTCTTAACCAATGATCTTCTGAAGCCACTGAAGCTGATGTATGTACCTATACATCGCTTTGGTGACTCTGTAAAGCATTTGCTTAGTGCAGTGGGTAGAGCATAAATTGGGCAGGTTATTCAACCGCTCTGGATCTCAGTGTTCTTACACGTAAAATGGGGACACTCACACATTCCACCTCTTAAGGCAGTTGAGAAGTAGGTGAGGTAATACTCATAAAACAACATATAGAGGAGTGTTTGGAACACGGTAGGTGCCACATAAGTTTGCTACCATCATTACTGTCGCTTTGCTGCTGTTCCTGAGGCCAGTGGCCACACCGTCTTGCTTGCTTTCAGCTCCCCACACCAAGCTCTATCCATCTAAGGAAAAAAAAGATATCTTTTTTTTTTTTAAGAAAGAGAGAACATGTGAGTGGGGGAGGGCATGCAGAGGGAGAGGGAGAATCTCAAGCAGACTCCCCACTGAGCAGGGAGCCTGATGTGGGGCTCAATCTTAGGACCCTGAGATCATGACCTGAGCTGAAACTAACAGTCAGATGCTTAACCAATGATCCACCCAGGCACCCCTAAAGATACCTTCTTTAATCTGTTCTGTTGCCCTTTCTTTCTCACTGTCTCTTCTTCACAGCAGAATTTTTGGGAAAAAAAAAGCACACGACTCTCACTTGATCTATTTTCTCATCCATTCTCCTTTCAAGCAGTTGTAATTGGCTTCTGTCCCTGGCCCCCACCCCCAACTCATTGAAATCATGCGATTTGAGTGTTACATTTGGTCAGCACTTTGCAGTGATCTTGCCTTCTAGGCTGCATTGTTAGCACTGACTGTTAGAGTTAGAGATGCCTTGAAATTCTCCCTGCTTCCTTGAACTCCTGATATACTTTCTCTATCCACCCCCAATTTCCTCCCATTTCTCAGCTCTCTCCAGTCAATCTGTGGACTCCTCTCCCTTCATTCATCCTTAGATGTTGTTCCCCAGGCATCTTGCTTTGCCATTTTACCCTCCTCACACTACACAATCTCTCTGGACCATCTTGTGTACTCAGATGGTACAGCAACACTCATCTATTATACACTGCTATTTCCAAAGTGGCACCTTAAAGCCATAATTCCAACCATCCTCCTGACTGATCTATTTACCTGCGTGTTTAATCAGCCACCTCAAACTCAACGTGTCTGAACTCATCATGAACTCGTCATTGCCAAACCTCAATTTGTTCCTCCTCTGAAATTCCTTCTTGCAGTTAATGGTTTCATCATCTTCCCAGTCATCACATTCAGAAACCTGGATGTCATACTGAACTTCTTGGTTTCTCTCTCTCATTCCCAACGTACTATTTATCAACAAGCCTCACTGATTCCTCTGATTCATTCCCTTCCTTCCACCCCCAATTCCTCAACTTTTCAGTGGGTCCTCTTTATCTAGACAATGCAACAGCCACCTAATTTTCCTGATTGCAGTTTAGCCATAGTGGTTCCAGGAGAATTTTTTAATAAATGCAGATTTTTATTCTTTAATCTCTCTTCAGTAATTGGCCATTACTTACAGACTGACACTGAACCTTTTTAGTACGGACACCCTGAAGTCTCCTTTGATCTGTTTTCTGTCAACTTTCTCCACTTTTGGCTCCTGCCTCTTCCCCAGATTGGCTGTGGATTCCACTCTTGCATAGCATCTGCCTCTCCCAGGACCATGCTTATTCATGCATCTGGGCCTTCACAAATGCTATCTTCTCTCAACACCCCTTCTCTCCTGCAAATGCTCAAAGTAAGGGGACAGATCACTAAGCACAGATTCCGTGAATGGCTTCCTCACAATCTGTACCCGCTGATATGAAGAATTCCCAAATAAGAAAGAAATACTGAATTGCCACGTACTCCATACCAATATGCTGGGATGATAATAAGAAACCCTCTGACCACAAATTCAAATGGCCCAAATAGACAACTTATCTTTGCCCTTCCCAGTTCACAACCCCTCCTGATTTTGGCTTAGTTGTGGCTCAGAAGCTCAGTGTGGCATAGTAATTCAAAATGATCTAAGTAGTAAGTACTTTATTCGTTCTGCATCTGTCCATATCCTACCAATTAGTTCAAGTTGTACTTAGGTCTATTACAAATGAAGCATCTCAAATTCACACATACTATGAATTGAGCCTTTGGCAAAGCTAGTTTTTAACCCTGTTTTCCTCTCTACTTTCTGTTAAGTGGCCCTTCCACTTTGCACAAAGAAATTATGTGCTGTTTCCTCTCCTTTACCTAGAGCCACAGCTAGAAGGACTGCTAGTGATTTCGTGACTCAAACCCAGAGTAGAACTTTCAGTCAGATAATCATGTACTCCCTCCTGGACAAAGTTTGCCTAAGTCCCTTGGAATCTTCATGAAATGTCAAGACCAGTTCCTTCCAGCCAAAATTACAGAGGAGGCTGGATCAAGGGAACATAATGCTTTTGAACCCTGGTGACTCTCTCTTCAGGCTCCTTTACTTTCACATTGAATATGACACTCATACACAGGAGACAAAATAGTTGTAAACCTTCCATTTCTTGCTAGTTAAATGATCTTTAGGTCATATGAAGCACTTGGAGTCTCCCCTTCCCTGCCAAAAATCTGTTTTACTGCATTCATCCCAATATCTCATTTGAAAGGAGACAGGTGCTTAGGTTTGACATCTTTCCAGTCTTCCTTAAGTTTTATCTACCAGGTGCCATCCGTGTTCTATCCACCTTCCTTTATTCATAACTTGATTGCTTCTACTGCTTTTATTTTTAAGTGCATCCTCCTCCCATTTGCAATAGCCTAGTGATCTATTTCCACCTCCTTCTAATAAGGATTCAAATTCACAATCCTTAAGAGAACAATCCCAATTGAACCATTCTGCTTTAATCTTCCTTTTCCACACTGGCACTACTTTCATCTGTCTAATGTCATGCTTCTCAGCCTGCTCCCCATCAGAAACACTTAGAGAGCTCTGTAAAAAATACTGATGGGCAGAACCAGCCTCAGAGATCTGAGATGGTGTCCTTGCTCTGATATCCTTAAAGCTCGCCAAGGGATTCCAAAAGGCATCCAAAGTTGAAATCAACAGCCACTGTCCTTAATCTTTACTCTGCTCCAAGCACAGCTGAGACAGTATGATACCACAATATTAGTGGATTCTTTTTGGCAATGACTTACACTTAGGTCATTTCAGAATTGCCAAAGGAACACGTGCTATTTGAAAAAGCCCCTTCCTGATTCTGATATGTTCCCATAAGGGGAATACCCCTTCATTACCTACATTGAAAATAGTTACTCTACCCAGCAGATAAATTCACATTCTTTCCATGATACCTCACAGCTCCTGAAAACCTGGCCTCTGCTAACTTTTCCAGATACTTCTCTATACTTTCCCTGTGCTGCACCACTACAGAATCAGCATATGTTTAACTCCCACATTTTCATGCTTTTACACATGCTATTTGCACTACTTAAAACACCTTTTCTCTCCATTTCCACCTAGCAAAAGCCCTAAAGGAAAATTCAGTCAAGTTCAGCTGAACCTTCTGGCTTAAACTTTCCTTGACTCTTCCTGACAAAAATTTTTCTTTGACATTGTTGCCAAAGAACTTGCTAGGTTCACATCGCATTATAGTCATTTACGCTTATCTTCTTTGTAAATCTAAAAGCTCCAGGCAGTTGGGGACCATGCATTATTCATGTTTGAACTTCCAGAACATTGCACATTGCTTGGCTAGTTAGTGATCCATAAATGCTTATGGAATTGAATTATTTCCTTAGTTTTAAATACCAAGACATCCTTGTGCCTCTGTATTACCCACCCAACTAGACTTGCAGCTTCAAAAGAATTTTTACAGAGAGGTACATGTGGTCACTCCCTCTTTGACAGTCCCATACACAACATAAACTATGAGATTTCATAGTTGTTATTGCCTACAAAATTCAAATAAAACATCCAGGGGTTTTGGGTTTTTTTTTTTTAAGTGTGGGTATTTCTAAAAGTTGGCATTCATTTAATTTTAACAATTCAAAATACGGTAGATTAGTGTGCTTTCCACAATAAGCTTAAAGGCTGTTCCCATAAGTATAAGAAATATAATAAACTACGCAGTAGAATCGAACCACATTTGTGATTTTAATCTGATTAGGGACTGGACTCTAGGCAGCTCCCCCAGCCTCCAGAGGGGCTGGTCCTTCCCTCCCCTTACCAAATCCTCATTATTTTTTAATATCCTTCACATTACCACTGCTCAGAGATATCATCGAAGGAACACACTGTACTGAAACCCAAGCAACAGAGGGAGACTTTTGCTTGTCTGGTCCCCACAAACACGTCTGTCAAAAAGAACGTGGAAAAGTGCCTGCTGATGAAAGGCATCATGATGGTGCCAAGCAATGTGGAAAAATCATCTGCTAGCATTTTGTTGTTATAAACAACCTCTCCCAGTGGTGCTGCTGGGGCCAGTAAAAATTCAGGTTATCTGCTGTATAACTTGAGTCAGTCAACCTTTTCCAGGGACTCTTCCAAATTCTACATTCGAGCCGGGGGCAAGCTAGAATATTCCCAGGGATGGCACAGAAGCGCAATGAAACTTCACCACCTCAGAGAAGTGCAGTCTGAGCAGATGGAAGGAAAGAAAGGGGGACTTGAGGGCATCAAGCACCTCAGAGGGATGGAACTGGGGCCTCACAGAGTGAGGTGAAGCAAGAACACAGTGGTTCTATGGCTTTGAACGTGGGCATCCTGGCTTTCCTGTTCTGTTTCTGAAGGCCGCTCAAAGGCTTCAATAATTCCCTGTGTAATTGACTTACACTTGTTACTATAAAAACAAGCCTCTATTAATAAAAAGAATGGCACTGGGCTTGATAAAATTCCCAGAACTTAACAATAGCTGGTTTTAATCAACTATTATCAATAATTCTTTTGTTCTTATCGGAAATAAATCACATCATGTTACAACTAAGAGGCCATCGCAGGGACGCTCAGAAACATGAGGCACATCTGATACATCAATGTAATTAGAACTTGCTAGGAGGAATAAATAAAGAAACTGGACAGGAAAAGGAGTAAAGAGCAATCAAAAGATAAAATCGCACTTAAGTTGACTTGGGAGTAAAACCCGACACATGCAAGTCTGTCGAGTACAAAGTTAAATTACACACGTGTAAAAATGGTGCTATCTCCAGGAATCATCTGCCCTGCTGATGTTCAGTCAAGATAGTGCGAGAAAAGAAACCAACGTAAAGTAAGTGTGCTAGACCCCATGTGAGGTGCCTTAAATTTAATCCTCGCAACTCTGTAAGGCAGACATTCTGGGGGAAGTGTTAACTTCTCTAAGACCCCATGCCTGGAAAATGGCGACAAAGAAACTTAAATCTGGCTGATATTAAATGCACACTCTTTCCTCTTCATCATTTTGAACTGATAGTAGCTAAAATATTAGAATTTCTTAATAATGTTTAAAATTGAAAAATAGCTGACACACAATGTTATGCTAGTTTCAGGGTACAACACAGTGATTCAACAACACTGTATGTTATGCTGTGTTCACCACACATGTATAGCTGCTGTCACCATACAATGCTTATTACAATACCACTGACTATATTCCCTATGCCATATCTTTCACCCTTCTGATTTGTTTATTCTATTGCTGGAAGCCTGTACTCCTCTTTACCCACTTTACCTATCCCCCCCCAACCCCTTCCTTCTGGTAACCACAGGTTTGTTCTCTATATTTATGGGTCTATTTCATTTTTGTTTTTTTAGATTTGACATATAAATAAAAATCATATGGCATTTGTCTTTCTCTGACTTCCTTCACTTAGCATAATACCCTTTAGGTCCATCTATGTTGTCACAAATCCCAAGGTCTAGGTATTTTTTATGGCTGAGTACTATTTCAGTGTGTGTGTGTGTGTGTGTGTGTGTGTGTGTGTGGGTGTGTGTGTATCACATCTTCTTTATCCATTCATCTGTTGATGGACACTTGGGATGCTTCCATATCTCGGCTATTTAAGTAATGTTGCAATAAACATGGGAGCATACATATCTTTTCAAATTAGTTTTGTTTTTTTTTCTGGTATTTCTATTTTTTTTTTTTAAAGATTTTATTTATTTATTTGACAGAGATAGAGACAGCTAGCGAGAGGGGGAACACAAGCAGGGGGAGTGGGAGAGGAAGAAGCAGGCTCATAGCAGAAGAGCCTGATGTGGGGCTCGAACCCATAACGCCGGGATCACGCCCTGAGCCGAAGGCAGATGCTTAACCGCTGTGCCACCCAGGCGCCCCGCTGGTATTTCTATTTTTAATTTTCTGAGGAAACTCCATACTGTTTTCCTACACTGGTTGCACCAATTTACATTCCTGCCAACAGTGCACAAGGGTTCCTTTTTGTCCACATCCTCACCAACACTTCTTGTTTCTTGTCTTTTTGATTCTAGTCGTTCTGACTGGTGTGAGGTGACAGCTCATTGTGGTTTTGATTTGCATCGCCCTGATGATGAGCAACTTTTCATGTGACTGTTGGCTACCTGGGAAAATGTCTATTCAGGTCTTCTGTCCATTTTTAAGTCAGAATATTTGGGGTTTTTTTGGTGTTGAGTTGTGTAAGTTTTTTATATATATATTTTATATTAACCCTTATTGTATAGATCATTTGCAAATATCTTCTCTTACATAGTAGGTTGCCTTTTCTTTTTATTGATTGTTTCCTTCACTGTGCAGAAGATTTTATTTTGGTATAATCCCAATGGGGTATTTTTGCTTTTGTTCCCCTTGCCTGAGGAGTCATATCTAGAAAAGTGTGGCTAAGGTCGAGGTCCAAGAGATTATTGTCTGTTTTCTTTAAGAAGCTTTATGGTTTCATGTCTCACATTTAGGTCATTAACCCACTTTGAATTTATTTTTGTATTTGTTATAAGAAGGTGGTCCATAATAATTATGACTAGCAACATTACACACTATCTATGGCTTATAATGCATTTGTATTACATTCATGTTTATAATTATGGCAACGACCTCTGCCAAGGCTGGTGCTGTACCTGTTTTCCAGATGAAGAGGGGCATAGAGACAGTAAGTAAATTGCCAGTGAGATAGACTCAAATTCAGACCTTTTCACTTAAGAACTTTTCTCACCTTATCCCAGATCCTCAGTTATTAATAATCCTTCCATTCAATACTCTGAAATCAGAATTTCAACACAAAAATAGAGCTACTTTCTGACAAAAAATGCTTTCTTTAAAATATTTGCCCTCCACCCTTCTGGAAAAGAACTGGAGTCACTGAGTAAATAATAGATCTGAAGAGTTTGTGTTTTGGTTCCTAGGTAAGTGGAGAGGAAAGCCCTGTCTCGGGGTCAAAAGACCTGGATTTTGCTCCTAGTTATTTCAGTCATTAGTTCCTTGGACTTCCAAAATTTTTTAATTCCTGTAATCATCATTTTATTAATATCCAAAATGAGAGATCTAAAATACTTAGTAAGTTTTCCTTTAGTTCTAAAATGTTAATGCTAATAATTTCCATACCCAAGACTTCATCATATCTCTTCCTCTCAAAACCTCCTAGAATAGAGCTCTGCCCATGAAAGCTTGATAAAGATTTAAAGCACAATACTAATTAAGCCATATAAAAATAGAGTCCCAACTCTCCTTATTAATGCAAATGTACACACAAGGTCAAGTAGACTCATTAAGGTGCTCTGACACACCAGCAGCTCCATTTGCTGTTATGATAAAGCCATGGATTATTTTTGCAATCTGATAGTTATTATGAGGATTCAGGAATATACTTCAAAAATAAATATAACCATGGATCTTCATCCAGTGAAGTAGTGGGGAAGTAAAACAGAAAAAAATTTGAAATCTGGACTGAGGTTCCTACCTGGGAAACAAAACGAAACAAAACTTAATTGTAGCCAGAGTGCTTTTGTGGAATACAAGAAAAAAAAATCATTACTCACAGGGGATTCTGGTAACATTTTATTTCTCCGTTATTAATATCACTAAATGTAGTGTAACTCACAGAATGGATGTACCTTGGGATATCCATGAAAATGATTTTCAGACTTCATTTTCACAAAAAGTAATTCTAAACCTAATGAGCGAACCCAAGACTGCACATTTTTAGGCAATAAGCCAACACACTATCTCCTCTATTAAGGGAGTGGACTTGGAATTTTATGTTGTATTATTATCACGACTGGAGCTACAGCGAGTCCAGTAAAGTATGAATGATCCATTGCAGAGTACCTGTGAGCTTAGAAGCAATAGATGGTAAATTCTGGTCCTCAATGTGGCAACAAACTGAGGTTCTTCAAGTAATTACAGCAATTATTTTAATATTTCCTTCTCAACTCATGCACTGCCCATGCAGGGACACCATCCTATAGCCACTACAATGGCCATCCTATGCCCCATAGCACCATTTTGGAAACTATCAAGTGGATTCCCCAATTACATTTGCCTCACATACTCCCAAACTTTGTATTCTTTTACTTGAAGTGAAAAGTGGTGTTGGGCCACTTAAATAGCATTATCAAATGGGAGCACGTGAGGAGGGGCTAGTTGTTGATCTGTCTGGTACTGAAAGTAAAGGTGACACTTGCACATAAACTCTGCAATTGCGGATTAGAAACAAGTTCCCACATCTTTCCCAAAGTCATAGCTCTCTGGTAGCACCAAGAGGATCGGGGAGCGATTGTGACAAATTCCTACTTATGGACTTACTCTTCATGGTGGTGTTATATGAACCAGAGAGACAGGAAGCAAGTCTTATCTCACTTATACCAAAGTCTCTCTACCATCTAATGTTCAAATAAGCTTTAGTGAGCATCTATAATGCATCAGATCTTGTGAAAAGTGTCAGAGAAATGACAATAATTAAGAAACAATCCATACTTCGACATTCTAGCTGGGAGGAGACATTTGTCAGTTTCAATTTTCATGACAGCTAAGCTATATGGATTTTATATTATTGTTATTGACACATAACATTTTCCTTGAGAACTGAAGAAAACCAAGTACCACACCAGTTGATTTGTCCAGCAAAGATATCCCAGGTTATTCATGTTGCTTCTACCACACAGGAACAGGCCACTCCAGGCCCAAACACTTAAAACTAACCTCCTGAGTGTATTTTCAATGAGTAAGCAAGGAGGTATTTGGCTTCCTACCTTCACATTTTTGAACAAATGACCAGTGATGTGTGCCTAGGCCACAACCACCTTCTCCTTGCCACTTTGAGTCTTCCTGAGGATTAGTCACTTGATAAATCTGCCATTGAATGGATTTAAAATTATAGGCTAATCGACAAAGAAAACAAACAAGAGGGTTTACATGTTTTTCATTAAGATCTGGGCCCTGGCCTAGGACATGTCCTCTAAGGAAGCTAGGAAGGGAAATGTCTTAAATTTCCAAAAATTGCTCACCCTAGCCAAAAGGCACACTCATTATACAGGACATAAGTTGAGATGCCAGAAAAGAGCTCACAAAATTAAGGGTAGTCTTCATTCTCTAAGTAATGGACCCAAGGAGAAATATTTTCTACTATAATTGGAGAGATTGGGTCAGGTAATGGAAAAAACACTAAAATAGTGGTCAGAGTGCCTGGATTTAGTTCAGCAGAAGACTGGTGTACGACCTCAAATTTCCTTCTTACCTCTGGCTATTGTCTTCATCTGTAAAATAAACAGGTTAGAAAAAGATCAAGAAGGCTTACAAACCAGGTGTCCTGGGATCCATGGAGTAGCTGAGCAGTTCTGCAAACACTTAGTTGTAATGTTATTTTAAAAGGATATTTAACCTAAAAACAACAAGAACTTTAAGAAATACAGAAAGTTATACAAAAAAATACACATTGCTTTTTTTTTTTTTTACTAGTACTAAGGTATTTGGCTTTGTTTATGTTTTTCTTTTTGGTTTTTCTGGCAATCTGGAACACAAAGTTTTCCCTGACATATTCTGGGATCTATTCGGATATTCCAAAGACAAATTTCATTGATTAGGAAAGTTGTAGTTCTATGCTGGTCTCTTTTTTTTTTTTTTAATTCAGGCTTGCACTTATCCATGTAAGTATCTTCTACGACACAGATACCATATTCAACTAAGCAGAGCGAAGGCTCAGGTTCACCTGCTCTGTGCAGGCTCCCACTTCGGCAGAACATTCTGCTGTTGGATAACAAGCAAAGGAATGAGCAGAGAAACAGGTGATTTTGGCATTTAATTTTATACTTGATGCTTTTTGCAGCCATTCTTAATGGCTACTAATTCGATTGTTAAAATTTCCTATAATTCATGTTTCAATCTTGGGGATTGTTTTTAACTGAATACAACCTTAGGACATTAAGGGAAACTTTTTTTAACTGTTTCCATTTTTAACTATATATTTTATAAAATGTGGTTTTGTGATTTTCTTTTAGTAAAATAAAGTAATTGGACACTGTGGCTTATTTAAGACTCTAAATTTAAAACTCCTGAATTCAAATTTGTGTTTATCAAAAAGCATCTTCATGAAAACATGAGAGGACCTTTATGACCTTGGATTAAGCAGAGGTTTTTTTTCTTTAAAAAAAATTGAAGTATAATTAACAGGCAGTGTTAGTTTCAGGCGTACAATATAGTGATTCAACATTCTATGTGTTACTCAGGGCTCAACACAATAAGTGTACTCTTAATGAGGTCTTAAACATGTCATCAAAAGCACAATCCATCACAAAAATCAATAAATTGGATTTTTTCAAAAATCCAATTTTGGCAAGGCACTGTTAAAATAAAACATAAGCCTCAGACTGGGAGAAAACTATCTGCAAAATACATAGCTGAAAAAGAACTTGTACCCAGAACATAAAAAGAACTCTGTTAAAATAAAAATTAAGAAAATAAACTCCCCCTTCCAAAATGGGTAAATGATTTAAATAGCTCATGAAAGAAGATATATGGATAACATTTAAGCACATAAAAAAGATGCTCGATATCCGTTAACCAAACCACAAGGAGATACCACTACATATTTATTGAAAGGAAGAGAGGGGAAGAGAGGAAAACTGACCCATCTGACAATACCCAGGGCTGGGGAGGAATTGGAGCAACTGGAACTCTCCTAGGTGACCAATGGGAATGTAAAATGGCACCACTACTTGAGAAAACAATTTGGCTGCTTGTTATAAAGCTAAATATACACTTGCCATGTGATCCAACAATCCCACTTCTAAGTATTTGCCAAAGTGAAATAAAAATGGTAACATTAAAATCCATACACACACGTTTTTAGCAGTTTTATTAATAATCACCCATGATGGTTAATTTTGTGTGTCACCTTGACTGGGCCACTGGGTGTCCAGTTATTTGACCAAACATTATTCAAGGTGTTCTTTGAGGGCGTGTTTAGATGAGGTTAACATTTGAATCAATCAGTAGACTGAGTAAAGCAGATTGCTCTCCCTAATGGGGGTGGGTACCATCCAATCAGTTGAAGACCTGAATAGAACAAAAAGGTTCTCTCTCCTGCTAAGAAAAAACTGCTCCTGCCTAACTTCCTTTGAATTGAGACATTAGTTTCTTCCTGCCTTGGAATGCAATCTTCAACACTGGGTCTTCCTAAATCTCAAGATTTTTGGCCTTCATGCTGGAACTATGACACCCACTCTCCTGGGTCTCCAGCGTGTCAACTCTCCTTGGAGATCTTGGGACTTGTCAGGCTCCATAACTGCATGAGCCATTCCTTAAAATAAATCTCTCTCTCTTTATATAAATGATAGATAGATAGATAGATAGATAGATAGATAGGGAGATAGATAGATATAGATGTATACATCCTATTAGTTTAATATTTTTTGTGGAGGACCCTAGTACATTGCCAAAATTGGAAGCCACTCAAAGGTTCTTCAACTGGGAAGGGATAAACAAATGGTGGTACATGCACAAAGCAGAATCTAATTAGAAATAAAAAGGAATGGACTATTATTGGTGCAACAACATGGATGAATCTCAAATGTGTTAAGAAGCTGGACTCAAAAGGCCACATACTATATGATTTCATTCTTATCACATTCTGGGAAAGTCAACGTTATAGGGACAGAAAAAAGCAGGAATGGTTGCCAGGGGCTTGAGGTCAGGAGAGAGGATGTCTTCCAAGGGACACAGAGGAATTTTTTATGGTGATGGAATGTTCTATGTCTTGACTGTGGTTATGGTTATAGGACTGCATGGGTTTGTCAAAACTTGTACACTTACAAAGGGTGCTTTTTATGGTGCATAAAATAATCTAAAAAAAAGAATTTACATATTGACATTATAAGCAATATGTATGCATTTGTATAAATTTAAGACTGTAAAATGCATACTAATAAAATGCCACTTATCAGTTGGACTTCCAAGCAAGATTTTGTTTGCAACAGAATCTTTCTAAGAAAACATATTACAACCACACAGAGTAAGAGTCCCAAAAGCATCTAAAGAAGTATCTAGAACAAAGGTCCAGCTTCCCTAACATTAAAGTTTAAGCTTTCTCATCCATGCTATAGCATTTTCACACCTGTGGCCCAGGTTCTGGAACTCTGTCTAGGTCAGGGCTGGGATGGAGTTAGCGGTGACCATCTAAGACAAGAGCGCTACATTCAGCATCACTCTCACATCGCCACTATGTGACAACATGGCCAGGGAGTGAACAATGTCTACTAAGAGCTCAGAGTGCTAGGCAGGATGTTACATTGCCTTTAACACTGTGATGTCTCATTACTTCCCCTCTGTCAGTCTTTTTCCTATCCCATTATTTATGATGAGTCTGATTTTTCTCATTGTAGTTGATCACCAGTTGTTTTCAAGGATAAAAGGTCTTACTTCTCTGCCTCTGTAAGTAAAAAGGGACCTAACGTCTTCTATTCCAAGGTCAACCTGAAGAGTTTTCTCTATTAATGTTTTTCTTAACAAGCCTCCAAAGGAAGGGTCAGGGTGTTAGGTTAAAAGTGTGCCTTGGTTTTGTGATAGATTGATAGGTGGTGTCTGTGTGACTGGGAGGAATGAAAACCCCACAAAACTATCAAAACAGTCTATTCCACAGGGCAATTAGAGAAGTTTCCTCCTATACTCACAGGGTCTCCAAGGAGGCCTATTATTCCATCAGTGTTGTAGGCTGCAAATTCTATTCTGTAAAACGAGGATGACATTATCTATCTTGCTTTCTAATATACTTTTCATGGAAGGTAAAAGAATCTCAGAATAATGTACTCAGAAGAAATCAAGAAAAGCTCTGACTGAAAAATACTGCAGAGTTAATTTAATATTGAATGTAGTTAATAGCAACTAGCTGGGTTTACAGTGCATTGCCAGTTGGAAACTGCTAACACAACCCTAATCTCTCCTGTATATAGGTTGATATGTACGTTTGCGTGGTGGCCTTAGAGAAAAAGGTGGATTTAATGTGGTTAATAAAAGTCAACCTTTGTTTCTAAATAAAATGCATTATGTAGGATCCAAGTACCCTGAGAATGCACATTCAAATACACTAGAATTGTATTACACAACAAAAAGCTAGGATGTTATGTACAAGACACAATGCTTATGTGTCAAAATTCTTCTCAAGCAATATTTTACATATTCAATAATAGGTATCTCTCTTGCCTTTTACCCCTACCTAAAGAGTGCTCGAGTCCTTCTTCTCACATCTCCCCCTCCTCACAAAAATGAGAAAACCTGCCTTAACCCTGTCCCATCCTCAAGGAAAAATCCCCTATTATGTTCATTGACAAGTGTTGTTCTAAAAGATTTGCAGTTGTCTGCTGTCTTTGCACTTTACCATACCCTTTGTGTAATTTCTCAAAAATCCGGTCTAAATCACCACCATTTTACTGAAAAGGCTCACAAAAACCACATTTAATGGCTTCCTGAGTTACCCAGTTTGGTGGATTTTTCCTTTCTCCTTTGGGACTTTGCAGCTGAACTTGAGAACTGCCCCTCTTGTTTTCTCTGAGAGTATAACACCCTGGTCCTCTTCCTACCTTGCAATTACTCTGCCTGCTGCTACCTTCCTCTCCTCCTTCCATCCTCCAAACACCTCAATTACATCAAGTTAAGAGGACTTACGTTTTGTCTCTCTTGTTCACTGATGTAGTCCTAGAACAAGGAGTAGGCACCTGGTCTGTAAAGGCATTCAGATAGTTGTTAAATGAATTTTCCAATATCCCTAGCCAAGAAGTCCCTAAGGCTATTGTACCTCTAAAACTATTGCATTCAGTTAGCAAAGGGAAGAGCAAGAGGAAAGAACTCCTGAGCAGTGCCCACACAAGGCCTGTTACCAATGTGATGAAAGCCCCCCGATTTGTATGATTACTGCTATCACCCCTTCAGTAGGTCCTAGCTGATAAGTGCATAGCCGATGTGAGACTGTGTTCTTTCCAACAAGCCTAATGAAATTCCAAAGTCCAAAGTTACATGTCCATCTCCATCCAGACCTGGTCAACTCCGTCTCATTCAGTGGACCTCCAGACTGAGTTACTTTACAATACGCACATGGCCTAGATGAGAGTTGACAAACTGACTCCAAATTGTCAAAATGAACATTCTACCCCAAAGACATTAATAATGCCATCATTTTGAATACACACACACACTTTTATTGGTATGAATTTTTATAGTTCTTAAATATTTACACTTTAAAATCATTGAGGAAGTCACAAATATGAGTTACTCCATGTGGATCCAAGCGTTATGACTTATGTTTCGACCTTCCTTCACTGGGACAGACACCAAAGTGACTGGAAAAGCGGTCCTAGAAATGCCTTGATTGACAAAAAGCCTTGAAACAGCACCTGTGACAATGCGAGTGACTGCTTTCTTCTTCAAGCTGGCTAGGCTTTCTGAGTTTCTGTACGTAAGCAATCAAGTTTAATGAACATCTCCAGTTACAGGTCTATCTAGGAAGAGGCAGAAATGCTTCTAGTGCTGTGCTTGCTTCACTTGGAATCCTTGCAATTGAGGATGCATATAGGTTGACAGCAAACAGGTGACAAAGTACATCTGTAGTCCCTTTTCTTGAAAGCAGAGGAGCCTAGAATAATGGTTGGGGAATTCTAAAACTCCACAAAGAAGGCACCCTGACCATAAGGCATTAATACATATCATTTTTAGAAACAGTTTTGGGAAAGTATCCCACTGATTAATTTAAGCTCACAAAGATCTGTTGCAATATTTAAAAACCGATCTCTTCTTTGTATAAACATGGATTAAGAAAAATGTAAATCCCCTATGTGGGTTTATTTTTTAATAGGAATATTAATTATATATTTATAAATCTAGGGTGCTCAATGCCTTTAATAGTCAAGGCAATAAATGGAATCTGGCAGAACATTTATTCTGATTACTAGATGTTTCATGATACTTGGAACATCAGGATGCATGTGAAATTACACTCGAGTATGATACACACAATAACTTGGAAAAGATCAGATCTCATTTTGACTTATTCTTTTCTCCTGGAATATAGACAAACCACATTCTTGTTTTCCTCCTGCACTACTCCCCAAACTTAGATTTAACTATATTACATTTGATTGATATTCATCTCCATAATTTGGGTTTTTTGAAAGGATAATTGTTACAAGAATCACATTTTTCAGCTTTCCAGTAATTACAAGATATGAATTTAAATCAGAATTCTTATTTCCTAAGTGATCAAACACCGAACATCATTCATGAAATGTTTGCAAAATAAATGTTTAACGATTCTGTACAAAGTTTAAATGTCACTTCAAATTTATTTTGACAGAGAGGTTGAGATGGCTATAATTTTCTCTCCATCAATTTTTCTATTTTAAATGTTACAGCTGTACATATTAATAATGTGAAAAGACAGGGGCACTATTACCTGAAAACTCCTACATAATTTCTCCACAAGTCATTCAAAATTTAATAACTAAATATACAGGTTAATGATGATACAGGGCCAGCTATATAATGTCTATCAAACTCCATGACTGTGAGAGTGTTTTGTACCAACAATGTGCTGCTGTCTCATGGAACGGGTCTGCCAGTTACAAGAGCTTAAACCTGCCAGCTTTGTGCCATGCACCCTTCTTGAAAAAATGAACTGGCTCCAGGACCCACAGCAGTCATCCATTCTAAATAACTATAAACTACTTACACTTAAATATTTAGATTGCAAGGCATCTCGATGTTGGACCATTACCTTTCCCTCACTGCACATCAGAGCAGAAGACTTTCTGACTGCCTGTCCTTGAATACAGTGTTAAAACACATATGAAACAGATTAGAATTGTAGAGGTGTTTGAAAGAAAGGAATTTTGATTTTTATGAAGATGGACATGAAGATCATTTTTCTTGGTCCAAATTTACTATGTTAAAACATCCTGCAGTCTCAACTATAGCTGTCAAATATAAGAGCAAATGCCTGTGTCCTGCTCGATCTCTTTCTTTTACTTTTCTTTCATAGGCTTTTCATATTTCATATCAACATAACACAGGTAAGAATAAAAGTGTAGAATTAAACCCAAACATGATGACCTGTGAGGAAAATACCTAACAGTCCAGTACTAAAAGTTGGAGCTTATAAAGAAGGAAACATTTGTCTTTCTGTTTCTGGATATAATTGGTTTTAAAAGTTCATTTTTAAAGGGTTTGCTATGCAAAATCCTCCAGCAACATTCATAGCTTCTCAGTAATGGTATTTAAAAATAATCTTTTGTTATGGGTGGTATTTGGTTGCAGGTTGGAGGGAAAAAATGTAAAATCACTCCAAGAGATGCTCCTGATAGCTGGCAGCCTCTATCTTTCCACTTCTTCTTCTTCTTCTTCTTTTTTTTTTTTTTTAAAGGTAATTAGGTTGCTAATGAGCAAGAAGTGAGTGATGCTGTAGGAGTCCAATGTTTGAGTCTAGGTCACAACAGAGTCAATTTGGATGCTGATCTGTATCTCACAAGTCTAGAAAAAAATCTCACCTGAAAATTACAATCAATCTCTCAAGCTCTACTTATAATGCAATTTGAAATCTTGCAGAGACAAGAGAGACGAAAGGAGCAGAAAAGTATTAGACAACCTTCTGACCTTGAAAAGGCGATGCGCAGGCAAGAAAGTTGAAATTGAACGAGATATTTGGAAGAGGTAGCCTTATTTACCTCCCATTGCTTTGCATATTCTTAAAAGAATCATGTTTAATTTTGTTGGTGTGTTCAGAGATTTTGGTTTTCAACATGTATGTTAAACCTCTCACATGCTCCATACCACCACCATTCATGGGCTGCATGATGGTTTTCCTGCCCACCACTGAAATCCCAGTTAGCCCTTTCCCCACTTTGGCAGAGCAATCTCCATCGCTTTAAGTGACAGAGCACTGGCCTGGGAGAAGACCTCACGTCTGCTCTGAGTCCTTCTATCAGCTGCCTGCAGGGGTTTAGGCCCTTTAACTGCTAAGGAGTAGCAACCAGAAGGTGAATCTCCATGGGTGGTGGACTTCACTGGCTGTAAGGAGCCCTGTCCTGCCGGGAGCATTGTGCCTCCTTTAGGGGCACTGAGGAAGAAAAGGGGAGAACCATCAAACTTGATTTTATTTATTTATTTTGAAGATTTTATTCATTTATTTGATGGAGAGAGAAACAGCCAGCGAGAGAGGGAACACAAGCAGGGGGAGTGAGAGAGGAAGAAGCAGGCTCCCAGCAGAGGAGCCTGATGCAAGGCTTGATCCCAGAACACCGGGATCACGCCCTGAGCCGAAGGCAGACGCTTAACGACTGAGCCACCCAGGCGCCCCCAAACTCGATTTTAAAATCAGCTCTTCCAGGCTGTGGTTCCTCAACTATAAGATGAAAGGTTTTACAGATTATCACACATTCAAATGAGTCCAAGGTGATTTCACCTCAACTAATACAACTGATCGCTCACTCAATGTAAGTTGTCTTAACATGCAACATCTGATAAATGTCCACCTAAGACAATGAGAAACAGGGTATCCCAGTAGAAAACCATAAACTGTCAAAATTATCTTTCATAAACCTTCCAAGAACATAGTTTTCCTACTATACTTCTCCCATGTCTGTGTGAAAAATACTGCCTGTAGAATCACTTTGGTTTAAATCTAGTTCTATTATGGAGGAAGAAAAAGGGAAAACCAATCAGCGGTTAATTTATGCACTAATGCATGTATTACTGTGATAGACGACTCATCTGCTTGCTATTTATTAAAAGTTTACGTCCATCTTATGTTCGGCACCGGGAGTGAAGGACAGGGACAATACCTCTGCTTTCACAACTGTATTATGACCAAAAGTCTTGCTAACTGCCTAAGTTGGGTATAAAGAGCCAAGGTGTCAGAGCAGGGAGCCTTGGGAAATCAAGAGATGGTTTCATATATGATGAGGCTCCCTTGCTGGGCCACAAAGGACTGGCAAAGGTGGAGTGGCAGATTGTGAATAATCCAAGTAAAAGAAGAAGGCAGAGTGATGGGAACACATAGGAAAATAGTGGAAGAAAAGACTAGTTAGAAGTTTGAATCTGATTTTAGAAGGTCTCAAATACCACACTAAGGATTTAGAGCTTAACTGGATAAACAACAGTGAGGTTGGGTAAGACAGAGAAGCAACAATCTCTAAGTAATTTATAACATGGCTTGAATATAGGCAAGACCTAAGGGGCTAAATTAGAATGACAGCAGCAGAGTACCAAGGAACAAGTGTATGTAAGGGACCATGGAGCTAAAATAATCATAACTTGGCAATCCACGAGACACAGACGCTAAGGGTGAGGTTGCCAAAGATGGCTGAGCCTTTTGGCCGGACTTTCACTCTTGGGAAAACAGTGGAACCTTAAATATATAGGGCAGCCTCCAAAAAGACTATTATGTGCTGTCTTTATATTGGGTGGGGAGAAAGTTAGAAGGAGACAGGTAGACAAGTCTTTTCAATCCTTGGATTATAAGAATTTTTGGTGCTCTGGCTTCAGAAATTTTAAATTTTGAGATACTGAAAACAGCTCCCAGAGTTAGATTTTCCAGCAAAAATCAGAACTTTTCCTGGAGCTGGAACTCAGGGAAACATTTGAATCCAAACAAGTAGCTCTGAAAAGCCTTTACATAGAGATAGCAATCAACGAAATCTTCAAGGGACAACACGTGGAAAGTCAGGAAACTGAAGGCTACCTTTTGCAGGGTCCCATTTGTGGGGTGCTGTGGAGGCAGGGCTGAGGGGGAAGCAAAGAAGACGGAGAAGCACATTCAAAGGAGGAGGAAAAACAAGAATTCAGCGTCCTAGACATTAAGGCAGAGGATCTGAGAAGGATTTCAACACTGATGTTCGATCTAGAAACCAAGCCAATGAAGACCAAGAGGGGACCAAGAGCATGGAATAACTGCTTCCTCCGTGCTCTCAGTCATTTCTGTACAGAGGTAACAAAAGGCAAGTGGTAGGAGGATTGGCTACATGTGACTAATGTTTGAGAACTTTGCCAGTGAGAAGAGGGATGGAAGCTCAAAGGTGCAGTACCATCAAGAGAAGGGATTTTAAAGTAAAGGATAGCTGAATTTATTATGAGAAGTGGGGGAAGGCAATGGCTGAAAAGAGAACAAGGAACGAGGAAAGGTGCAGAAGTGGTAGAAAAGGACATCAAAGAGATCAGGTGGCAGAGATTGGGTGCTTTAGTTTCTTCTCATATGCATGGGGGACAAAGTTAAAAACAAAGAAATAGGGGCGCCTGGGTGGCACAGCGGTCAAGCGTCTGCCTTCGGCTCAGGGCGTGATCCCGGCGTTCTGGGATCGAGCCCCACATCAGGCTCCTCCGCTATGAGCCTGCTTCTTCCTCTCCCACTCCCCCTGCTTGTGTTCCTTCTCTCGCTGGCTGTCTCTATCTCTGTCAAATAAATAAATAAAATCTTAAAAAAAAAACACAAAGAAATAAAGGTGCTAATAGTCTAGAGACAAAGGCACTCATTCTTTTTTATTTTCTTCTTATCTTAAAAGAAATGCCCTCTCCCCTTTCCCCAGGGCCAATTCAACCTACTGGGTCTCTGATTTCACCCTTTTCTGTGTTCTCCAGGGACACTTTTTTAATTTGCTCCTCTCTGGCTGGCTCTTCTCTATACCTATTCAGGTCTCCTGTTGAAAACGCGGGGCTACTCAGGCTGGTTCTGTGCATAATCGATGCCTAGTGCATATCCTTTCTTTTCGCTGCACAGCAACTCCACAAACATTAACCTATGTAATCTGAACAACCCTGTGGTGAAGGTGGGATCCCCATGTTATGGACTGTCCCAAACCACAATCCCAGGAAGTGTCCGCTAGGATTCCAGACTGGATCTTCTGCCTGTCAAGGCTCATGTTCTTTCTCGATGCAGAGCTGTCTCCAGATATGCGTCAAGATGCCGGCAGTAGACTCTGTTTCTATCTAAACATTACAGAGTACCTGGCTTGCTGTCAGAGACCAAACTTTAAATGGCTGAAATAGCTTGATAGATTGTGTGAAAATTTTATGGCCCTTCCGTCAGACACCATAATTTACTATCACATAATACACAGAAGAATCAAAAGAAACCATCCCACAAGGGCACACGATGTGGAGGCGGTGGCCCTTTGACACTCTAAGGCCACAGGCATTATATGGATCCAATAAGAAAGCTGCTTCTACGAGCGAGAGAACAACTCTTGATCTTGCAAAATGTTTTTGGACACCTAAAGGCTCTTTTATTACTGAGGCTGATTAAAATGAAAAGCTTAAACGACTAAAATGTTCTTTTTGATGAGTTTTTGCCATGAACCTTGGACCCTGTAGTCCAGTGGGACTGGAGCCCTTTGATCCTGGGCACTCACATAAATTCAGAGTCATAAAACAACATTGGATTTGATTTTACTAGTGTGGCTGATGTTGCCAGATTTGTAATGCAATCTTGTTTTCTCCCCTCCTCATTTTTGGGCCCATCCACCATTATTTTATAGCCACAGGAAAGGAGTTTCCATTTGTTTTTGGCAGTCAAGCTTCAAGACTGAGCCACTACTCTAGAATGCTGGAATTCCAGAGAAAAATAATGACACTGTATTATATTCATCAGCATGGGAAGAATCACTGTTACTTTATGTGCTGAAAATAAAATACCAAAAAGAAAACCACTTTTCTGGATGAAAATACTTACAGATTTTCACTACTTAAAAGAGTTCTAAGATGATGTGGCTGAGAACTATACTACGAGTCTGAAGTAGGAAAAATATCAGATTTAGTGTTCATAAATTTCTAGCAAGACTAATTGAAAATTAATGTTAAAAAAGTAAAAAGACCCCCAGGTTATGTATTAATGAGTGGCAGGCCCTATCTTAGCTTCCAAATTTCATTTATCTAAATAAATAAATAAATAACCTGCTATCTGTGGGAGAAGTAAAGGAAATATTCAATGACATGTTCAACAAAAGACATGCCATAAATATAACTTAGATGTTTAATTCACTTTCTTTCCCAATCTTCTAATCATTTTCCTATGCATCTGTACCACAATATTCCTATAACTTCTAATTCCAGAAATGAAAATTTTACTGTAATAGGTCTATAAGGGAAGAAAAGCACAAATACTTTTATAGAGACCTGTATTACAGAGACCAAATGATCATAGTGGGTCACAAGTGTTCATTTTTAATGAAATAAAACATCCGTTTGAGCTCACTTAGAAAGATCAATGATATACTTAGCCTGTTCACTAGACCAGGGAATACTAATTTAAGTTGGATAAACAGTTTCCAGTAATTTTTCATGGCTTGCCTGAAGGCTGGGAAATTGGTCACCAGGATAATTCTGTACGTGACATGGGACACAAGGGTCATGATAGGTCTCAGTAATTCCAATTTGAAAAGAGTGACCATAGAATAGATGTGTCTCTATCCAATGGGCAGTGTCTCATGGCATTTTCACCTATAGTTTCTCAATCCCTGCCTGAGGCTCCAGTGAACATTTCAGAGTATGGTCCAGCCAGAGGAACAGAATTCCGACACACATTCACCTCCTTGCGTGTGTGAATATATTAGATTAAGCATAAATGAAGTTGCCATTTTATAAGTCAAAATAGGTAAATATCAGCAATTTCCTATGGTTCAACTTACAAACCTCATCCAAATTTGAAAAAAAATTATTCTGTTTTATCAATACCTTAAATTATATGCATCATTTCTTTGCACCAGATGACTCATGCCATATGATTAATATTATTATTAATAAACGGAACTGTATTATACAGATACCCACAACAGCTTACGGAGTGTAAGAAATTGTCACCTATTTGTAGAGAAGAGTAATTGTCTTGGTGTTGTGCATATAGTCAGTTATGATGAGGGAAGGGTATGCAGATACCAAGAAAGAGCTTTCTCATTTCATGCTTGAAAGCATAGCATTATTGTCAGCACCCTCTTTCTCCCTATTATTTACATATTCAAGAAATATTTATTGTGTACTGACAATGTTCCAGTAGTGGTCTAGGTACCCAAGGGAGAACGAAGTTGTGCAAACATTTACAGTTTCAGTAGCTCCAGCTTTAGCAGAAGCATCCATCAGCATTGGAGAAGGTCCACACTTCCTGTCAGACAGCGTGAATTCTCTCTCTCCTGCCCCTAACTTAGGCCAAGCCAGTATCACCTGCTACCTGCGGGCTGGCAACACTTGCCAACTGTCCTCTCCACCTCCACTCTGGCTCCCCTCCTATTTACAACAGCAGCCGAGGGGGGAGAGCATCTCTTGAAAATGCAAATCTTTTCATGTCTCACACTTCTCTGCTCAGAACCAGTAGATTCTCAATGTTCTGAGGATGAAATCGCAAAACCTTAAGGACCAACAACACCCAATTATGGCCTCTTGGCCTCCTCCATGGCAGTGCTATTCAAACCATGATCCATGATCCATTAATGGGATAGAAATCAATTAATGCTTTACCACCAGCATTTTAAATACAAGAGAGTTAAATATATCAGAATAAGTTCACATGAAGTCAGTTCTGTTTCATAAAATTCTTATTTCTCACACATGCACAAACACGTAATCTGGGTTTCAATGTAAAATGCATTGCTGGGGCGCCTGGGTGGCACAGCGGTTGGGCGTCTGCCTTCGGCTCAGGGCGTGATCCCGGCGTTACGGGATCGAGCCCCACATCAGGCTCCTCTGCAATGAGCCTGCTTCTTCCTCTCCCACTCCCTGCTTGTGTTCCCTCTCTCGCTGGCTGTCTCTATCTCTGTCAAATAAATAAATAAAATCTTTAAAAAAAAATGCATTGCTTATTCCAAGATGCAGTTTAAAATGTTTGAATATCACTACTCCAGACCTTCATCCCCAACTTCTCTCCTCTGTCCAGTCGCACTGGCCTCCCCAGAGTCCTTCAAGCCAGCCAAGCTCCTCTTCACCCTTCAGGTGTCTGCTTAAAAGGCACTTGCTAAAAGAATCCTTCCCCGACCTTAAATTTAAATTATATCCTATCATAGCATCCTATACTGTATTTCTCTCCACAGCAATATTATACTTCCTGAGTGATTATTTTATCAATATCTGTCTCTCTGACTGGACTACAATCTCCCAGGGATTAGGAACCACGTCTATTCTGTTCCTTCCAGCATCCAGCACAGCACCTGACACCCAGTGCATTCTTAATATTTAGTGAATGATAGAGAAGTCTAACTTCCTCCTAATGATTCCATTTGATGAAATACAGATGATCAATTTCATAAGGCACTGTTCCTGGTGGCTCTTTTACTTCTCATACAGAATGTGCATGTATATGGATGGCCATAAACACATCACGTATTGCTTCTGTAAGTCCATTGAGCCTTATGCCTACGAATACAGACCTCTATGCACATATCTGTCCATGCTGTTTTGAGAACTAAACTAAGAGCAGTTTTACTCCTCATGTGTTTAAAGCGAAGTTCTGAACTAGAAATCTGCTTCTATACAAAGAAAATCCACTTGGAGCTTTAAGAAAAAAGGGTCAAGCTGACCTCCAGTGGTAAGATCAGGGAATGGCTTCTAAAATAATTGTAAAATACCCAGGTTATCTGTCACAAACCCATATATCTATGGGATACACCTTTCTTTATGTGTATTTGCAACAAATAGGGGTCATACTGTCCAAAATACTAGAATAAAATATGCAGAAATGTATTACAGAGACACAGCAGCTTCTGGAAACAGTAAAAACTTCCACTCATTTATGGCAATCAGAAAATCTGAGACTTGATAATTCTCTTAGTTGAGAACTAAGATCTGAAATTTTCAAATTCCATTAAAAGTAGATAATATTTTTTTTAAAAAGCAGATGCTAACACTCATATAGTCTTTCCCTTCATTAGTCTCTGGGTAACACTACGTACTTATTTTAAGCTGTCTGCTGTTACTTGACCTTTACGGAATAAATTATATTTTTCTAACTATATAGTAAGTCCTCTGAGTAAAGAATTTATGTGGAGGTTAAATAAAATAATCCAAAGGGTGTGCTAAGTATAGTGTCTGGCATGTATTAATACAGTAACACAGTAAATGTTAGCTGCTATTGTTACAATTTTTGAATGGTGTTTTATCTCTAGCACATCTCCTATGTTTGACAGGCACTCAGTTGGTATTTGATTATAAAAAGCAGAATTACATATATGAAATTATATTTTAGCAAGTGCCTATTTTTATAACAAAAACAATTTTGAAATGCAACATCTTACTTAGGTCCCCCCCACATCTATGCTGTAACTCTTGGGGTGGTTTCACATATTCAGATGTTTCTTTCACAAAATCACAGCAGCATCAGTATTTCCATTAAGAGGAGGTAATGGAAATGACAGCATCACACTTTTATGACAAAATTATTAAAAGCAATGCTCTTTGGAACATTAGGCCTAACACTTATTACAGAATGTTTTTATTTTATATAGATACAGGGTTTATATTGTAAGAACTTTACCACCAAAAAATAAACTCAACAGGCACTGGCTTAAACTAAGCATGCTGGTCATCGGGAAAAATATAGTAGTTATCATTTATTGGCCAACTACTACATGCCATTTTACTTCCAATCCCATACCCGACTACCTACTGTAGGACTTGCACGCAGCATACACATCGACCAAGTTACAGTATCATCACAACCTCTTTCTTATGAGAAACTGAAGCTCAGAAAGGTTTAAGTAATTTGTTCAAGACAACACATGTAGTATGCAGTGAAGTTAGGATTCAAACTCAAGGAAGATTGCACTTCTGGGTTTTTATCCAACTGTCCTGCCTGGAGTTAAGTTGCATTTCATCCAACAAATGGTTAGTTGACTTCCCCATATAGATTCTTTTTCAGCAGGTTCTGCTCCTAAGGCCCACCACTCTTAAGGACTGATATTCTACCCAAGGATAGATCAAAGGCAAGGGTCAGACCAGAAACAAGGTCACGTCATGAATACTCTCTGGCAAAGACTTTCAAGGTGTCAGAATTTTGAAAGGTAGTTCAGGTGAAGATTGGGAGTGCACCTCATAGAACTAGTGTATTAACCCATCTAATCCTCATATATAAAGACTGGCACATAGTAAATACTCAATAAATACCAGCTATTATTATTGTTCTTCCTCTACTAGGACACAGAGCAAGCTAGAACAACTTGGAGTGAAATGGTCAGAATATACATATGCATGTAAGTGGACACACAAAAACATGCAACAAATTCACAGTGTGAATTCCAAAGCCTACATGAGACTGGACTTGTTAGAAGAGGCAACAGGTACCATGTATCACACACGAGCACATCCTACAAATAGGTGACAGCATAGGGAACAGCTACATCATTCCATATGCTTAAGGGATCAGTAATGGTGGGTTTTGGAAGCTGTATTGGGGAAGACAAGGTTTGTGAATAGCTAAGGAAACCCTGATACAGAAATCAATGAAGTAACTAGCTGGCAGGATGCCTAGGAGTTTTGCCCCAGTATTTTCTGATTTTGTGGTCTTGACGAATTGATTTAAGACTCAGGTTTCAAATCTCTATGATGAATATAAACAAGTAGCAAGAGTACGGTGAGAAATATAGTCTCTCCTTCACACTGGGCTCAGAACCAGCTGTGAGCAATGAAGGTGAAGAGGGTAACCTTCTACCTGCTCCTTTCTTCTATACTTTGGTGGGAAGAACAGCAGAACAGCTCGTGACTTCTGGAACCAGTGAGACAGGAGGGCTCTTCTTCCATCTCTTTCCCAACACCACAAAAATGTCCCCCTGGTTTGTTTGAATATATGAAGAGCCTGTATGGGATAAGAATAAGGGGTGATCTGCAGAAGCTGTTGCCACAGGATGAGGGGAAGAAGGAAAATGAAAATTAAGAAAACCATTCTACTAGAGAAAATGAATCAAATCAGTTGACAAGTTGACAGCGGAGAGGAGCAGACTTGGAAATCAGACACACCTAGTTAGTAAATCTTGCCATCGCAGTAACCAGTGGTGAGAACTCAGGACAGGACCTTACTTCTTCTGACTCTCAATTGCTTAGAAATTATGTGTATGAAGCACTGAGCACAGTGCCTGGCAAAGAGTTAGTACTTCATATTCAATAACTGATGGTAACCATCGCCAATCAAGTCAGAAAGCAAAGGGTACTCATTTAAACTCTACAATCAAACAAAATTTCTTCCCATCCCTTCCTAAAATGTCCTAGAAGATACCCAATATTTTGCACTACGAGCTTATTTTTTGCTTGCCTTCCAACACTGCTGCCCTCTCTATTCCATCAATAGCCCTTTCAGGAAAAGGCAGGAGGCAGGAAGAAAGGGAATGAGGAAGGAAGGGAAAAGGAAAGGAGAAGAAATACAGAAGTCCCCAAAGATCTATTAGCTCAAGAGACTTTTTCTTGGTATTCAAGAGACCATAGAGAAAGAGGATGAGGACATTCTTACTCAGCTCTCTATGCCCCACACCAGGGTCATCAACTGATGTCTACAGAGTCAGGCAATCAATGTAAACAAGTAAAGGAGTCCAGATTTTTAGGAGGAAGGGAAGATGACAGCAAAGCAGGAAGACCCTAGGCTCTCTTCCTCCCAGGAATGCAACTAGATAACTATCAAATCATCCTAACTACCCAAGAAATCAACATGAAGACTGGCAGAACAAACTCCCCAACTAAAGGTAGAGAAGAGGCCACATATCAAAGAAAGCACGAAGTGCGGAGACATGGCTTGAGAGAGAAAAAGACCGTGGTCACTGCTGTGGGGAGGGAGCCGAGGTCATGGAGAAGGGCAAGAGACAGACTAGCAGAGAGGGGAGCAAACAGAGAAGACAATTCCCCATAGCAACTGGGTTGGAAAGAGAAAGGGCCCAAATTTCATGAGTTCTCAAAACCAGGAGGACTTAAAGACTGGAATTTTAAAGGTCAGCATGGTTGGCTCTGGGAGAACCAGAGGCACTGGGGCTGCTCTTGGAGAAAATAACCCACAGACATACAGCATGGAAGGAGTGATCTGAAGAGTGCCTGGGCACACAGTGGGGAGGTTAACTGCTATCTTGGAGTATGTCTCAGAGAGACAGAATTCACAGAGAGACCCCCTCCAGGAACAAAGGAACTGGCAGATGTCATTTCCTTCCCCCATTCCTTAGCATAAGCACAGGGCCACCTCTGGGAACCAGTGCAGTCCCAACACTTGCTACCTAACTTGCTTACACCAAGCCCCCCATTCCCCGCACTCTGATGAAACTGTCCCTCCCAGTCATGATTGCCTCAGTCCCAGCAAGAGGGGTCCCATACCCCAGGAGACAGGCCCAATCCCTGCTTTTACAGTGTCTCCCAGTATGGAAGTTTTACAGAGCCTTGATTCTGGCAGCAGGGGCGAAAGGTCTTATTTCACAAACAGACCAGAGCACACCTGGTTAAAATATGTCACATTCAGATCAGGGACCAAACAGTGCCCACGACAGGCAAAGACAGCCTCTGCAGATGACTGGCCGGAAGGATAGAGCGGCCAGGACACAACAGCAGAGCACACATTGAAGACACTCCCGGAAGTGCCAGGCCCTGGGGAACAGGGGACACTACATGGCAGGGCACTACAGGACCTCTTCTTCATAAGGCTATTACCCTCAAGAACAGGAGACATAGCTGACTTTCCTGACACACAGGAACAGGCACAGAGACTTAGACAAAATGAGAAGACGGAGAAATTTATCCCAAATGAAAGAACAGGACAAGGCCAGAGCCAGAGATCTAAGCAAAACAGCTATAAGTAATATGCCTAATGGAGTATTTAAAGTAATGATCATAAAGATACTCACTGAACTTGAGAAAAGAGCAGAAGACATCTGTGAGACCCTTAAAGCAGAGATAAGGAATAACATAGCAGAGAAAAAGGGCTCAATAAATGAAATGAGAAACATGCTTGATGGAATGAATAGCAGGCTGAAAGAAGCAGAGGAACGAATTAATGACCCAGAAGAAAGAATGATGGAAAGTAATCAAGTTGAACAAAAGAAAGAAAAAGAATTATGCCTAGTGAGAACAGACTTAGGGAACTCAGTGGCTCCATCAAGCATAATAACATTTGTATTTTAGCAGTCCCAGAAAAAGAGAGAGAAAAGAGGGAAGAAAACTTATTTGAAGAAGTAATACCTGAAAACTTCCCTACTCTGGGGAAGGAAAAAACATCCAGATCCAGAAAACACAGAAAACCCCCAACAATATCAAGAAAAGCAGATCCAGACCAAGACATATTGTAATTAAATTGGCAAAATATAGTGATAAAGAAAAAAAATTTAAAAAGCATTAAGACAAAAGAAGATAGTAACATGCAAGGGAAACCCCATAAGGCAAGCAGGAGATTTTTTTTAGCAGAAATTTTACAAATCAGAAGGGAGTGGCATGATATATTCAAAGTGCTGATTGTGAAAAATCTGTAGCCAAGAATACTCTATCTAACATTCAGAATAGAAAGAGAGTTAAAGAGCTGCCTAGACAAACAAGAACAAAAGGAGTTCATGACCACTAAACCAGCCCTGCAAGAAATATTAAAGGGGACTCTCTGAGTGGAAGAGACAAAAAATGACAGTATGAGGTAAGAACACAAAAGCAATAACAATGAATATTTCTTTTTCTTTTTTTTAAGATTTTTTATTTATGGGACACCTGGGTGGTTCAGTCAGTTAAGTGTCTGCTTTTGGCTCAGGTCATGATCCTGCAGTCTTGGAATTGAATCCTGCACTGGCCTCCCCGCTCAGCGGGGAGCCTGCTTCTCCCTCTGCCCACTGCTCCCCCTGCTCGTGCACTCTCTCTCTTTCTCAAATAAATAAAATCTTTTAAAAGATTTATTTATTTGGGGCGACTGGGTGGCACAGCGGTTAAGCGTCTGCCTTCGGCTCAGGGCGTGATCCCGGCGTTCTGGGATAGAGCCCCACATCAGGCTCCTCTGCTGGGAGCCTGCTTCTTCCTCTCCCACCACCCGCCCCCCCCGCTTGTGTTCCCTCTCTCGCTGGCTGTCTCTATCTCTGTCAAATAAATAAATAAAATCTTTAAAAAAGAAAAAAAGATTTATTTATTTATTTATTTATTTGAGAGAGAGAAAGAGCACAAGCAGGGAGGAATGGCATAGGGAGAGGGAGAAGCAGGCTCCCCGCTGAGCAGGGAGCCCGATGTGGGGCTCGGTCCCAGGACCGTGGTATCATGACCTGAACCAAAGGCAGACACTTAACCGACTGAGCTACCCAGGTGCCCCTGGACAAAACAGACTTTAAAACAAAGACTGTAACAAGAGACAAAGAAGGGCACTATGTAATCATATGGGGGACAATCCAATACTAACAACTGTTAATATTTATGCACCCAACATAGGAGCACCCAAATATAAAACAGTTAATAACAAACATAAAGGAAATAATCAATAATAATACAATAATAATAGGGGACTTTATAGCCCCACTTACATCAATGGACAGATCATCTAAACAGAAAATCAACAAGAAAACAACGGCTTTGAATGACACACTGGACTAGATGGATTTAATAGCTATATTCAGAATATTCCATTCTATGGGGCGCCTGGGTGGCGCAGTCGTTAGGCATCTGCCTTTGGCCCAGGGCGTGATCCTGGCGTTCTGGGATCGAGCCGCACACCAGACTTCTCTGCTGGAAGCCTGCTTCTTCCTCTCCCACTCCCCCTGCCTGTGTTCCCTCTCTCGCTGGCTGTCTCTCTCTGTCGAATAAATAAATAAAATCTTTAAAAAAAAAAAAAAAGAATATTCCATTCTAAAACATCAGAATACACACTCTTTACAAGTGCACATGGAATATTCTCCAGAACAGAACGCATATTAGGCCACAGAACAGGACTCAACAAATTTAAGATCAAAGTCATATCATGCATCTTTTCTGACCACAATGCTGTGAAACTAGAAGACAACCACAAGAAAAAATCTGCAAAGAGGATTACAATAGCATGCTGCTAAACGATGAATGACTCAACCAGGAAATAAAAGAAGAAATCAAAAAGCACGTGAAAACAAATGAAAATGAAAATGCAATGGTCTAAAACCTCTGAGATGCAGCAAAAGCAGTTCAAAGGGGGAAGTTTATAGCAATACAAGCCTACCTCAAGAAACAAGAAAAATCTCAATTAAACAATCTAACCTTACACCTAAAGGAGCTGAAAAAAGAACAACAAGCAAAAGCTTAAGCCAGCGAAAGGAAGGAAATAATAAAGATTAGCACAGATAAATGATATAGTAACTGAAAAAACAATAGAACAGATCAATGAAACCAGAGGCTGGCTCTTTGCGGGGAAAAAAATCAATAAAATTGATAAGCTTCTAGCCGGACTTATAAAGAAAAAAAGAGAAAGGACTCAAATGAATAAAATCACATATGAGAAAGGAAAAATAACAACCAATACCACAGAAATATAAACAATTATAAGAAACTATTACAAAAAACTATACCCCAACAAATTGGACAACCTAGAAGAAATGGGTAAATTCCTGGAAACATATAACCTCCCAAAACTGAACCAGGAAGAAACAGAAAATTTGAACAGACCAATAACTAGCAAAGACATTGAATCAGTAATCTCATAATTCCCAGCAAACAAGAGCCCAGGACCAGATGTGGCTTTGCAGGTGAAATCTACCAAACACTTAAAGAAGAGTTAATACCTATTCTTCTCAAACTATCACAAAAAATAGAAAAGGAAGGAAAACTTCCAAATTCATCTTATGAGCCAGAAGTACCCTGATACCAAAACCAGATAAAGACACCACTAAAAAAGAGAACTACTGGCCAATATCCCTGATGAACCCAGATGCGGTATCTGTGGGCTTCCAGGGAGCTAGAGCCTAAGACGCATCTCAACCCCGGTAAGCCAGCACATCTACTAAGCGCATAACATTGTATTCCATGCCCACAATGAAACAATGAATTAAATATTTCTCAACATTTTAAATTTTGTCTTCTTTTTTGACATCTCAGTAATGAATTACACTAATATCAGCACTTAGGGGAATACCATGAGGGTTTAGTGAAATCCTCATATTTCATAATTGTGGAGATTTTGTTTATCTCTCTACAAATGACTTTCTTTCCCTCACAGTATTCTCAAGGAACTAATAGATTTAAATGTACTGTGTTGATAACCAAGAACATAACAAATGGAAATGGCTCAGGATTTATGTATCTTTATAAGTTTAGCTGTATCAGCTCCAGCGTAGTTTGTAATCACTGTCGTGTCAACAGCATGTGTAAACTATTAGAAATGGACCTGTGCGGTGGGTTGGAGAGAGAAAAGGAAGTCTACAAGTTTCATTTAACGGAGGCCAACATACCATTTGGTTCTCTTGGGGACAACAAGGTACAATGTAAGTCAATTTCTAGTTTGGCCTCTGCCCCTGGATCATTTCACAGTGGGAGTTACCATATTGGAAATGTGACTACATTGCACAATGAGCAGGGGCCTGCCAGAGGCCATCACTCAGTCAAGCTTCCCCTCAGTTATGGGCTAGGCACGTGATGAATGGGGTAAATGAGAAAGGTTCCCGTAAAGGAAATGTCACTGTTGGCTAGTTCTTTCTTCTGCCCTATAACACAAAGAACATTAGTTAAAAAGAGATAAAACAATCTGTCATTTCCAGGGCACCTACTTCCAAACTGCTTAAAATGCTGGTCAAAGACAACATTCTTAAATCATCCAGAGTTCCTCAAAAGCCAGACAGAGGCATCCATTTCCCCCCACTCGCCCTGACTTTCAAAATTGTAGAAGCAGAGAGCCAAAGAAGCCCTAGCCATCCCATGCTCGTGCTTCCCTCCTGTCATAAAGAAGAGCTGGCCCTCCTGTAGAAGTTAACATTTACCATTCCAGGAGCTGCAGCCTTCACTGAGTCAGGCATCTGAAAAAGCACTAGGAAGCCAGTGTGCAGAGTATGACTGACGCACGAACACACTACCCCACAGAGACAAGCAGGGTGGACAAGAGAGCCCATGTTAGAGAGGGGAGCCTCCAAACGAAACTGAAAGAACAGGAGGGCATGTGTAAATAATGGGGATTTAGGGATGCTGAGTTAGATAACCCCAAGTCTGAGAGGACAACGTGATGGATAAACTGAACTTTTTTTTTCAAGTATGGTGGGGCCAATAATAAAATTTAAAGGCAATGTTAGAGATTACATGGCCCGGTCCCTCATTTTAGATATTAGGAATCAGAGCTGAAAGCACTCACATTGTTCATCGCCCCAAACCCAAGACCACAATCTAGACCTTCTGATTCAGGATCCAACATTCTTTCCGGTAATGCTGCACCAATTAATGTAAAGGGTATCACTTTCAAAGTCAGACAGGGTTAGGAGGATTCAAATTCAGGTTCTCCCACTGACTAGTCCTGGACTTCTGACCATGTCACAGTCTCTGGGAACCTCATGTTTTTATCACCTGTAAAATGGTGACAAATCTATTACTTAGCTTATATTTCTACATTCATGCTTTATAATACTAATGTTAAATACCTAGAACAAAGGTTGGCACATAGTAGGGATTTGATTAAATTTAGGTACTATTGTTTTTCAATCATAGGTGGCTATGTAAGAAATGTTTGTGCATCATTCTATGTGGCCAAGCACTTCACTAGGTACTTTCAAAGACAGAGAGGGAAAAAAAAAATCATTGCTCTCTCCAAGGTGCCTACAATCAGCATATTCCTAAACAGGACTTTGACAGTATGATAAGAGGAAGGAAACCATTAGAAGAACTTAACTTGAACTTAAGGAAGTAGATTATACATTGAGATCAGATTATATGAATCAACGCAGAACAGTATTCAAAAGAACCTTGACCCTAGGAATCTCGGAGCATTCCTTATTTGTACCATGGGAGAATGAGTTTTATCATGTGCTTTAAAAGGGCAGGTCTGAAATACATTTCTACCCAATAGTCACAAACTTAGGCAATGGCAAGCCCAAGAAAAAATTTCTCAGATAACTGAAAACCTGTAAAGGTAAGGTGCTGTCTTTTCAAAAATGAAGTCAATCACACCAAACTATCCAAAAAATGACAAATGAACCAGATGATGCCAAGCGCCACAAAGTGATCATAAACCCTCAGAGCAGAGTTTGCTAAAGGAAGCACACACTTGGACAGAATGTGCTGTGGTCACATTATAAATGACATAAAATAGTGAAGTCATAAAAAATATTGATCTGCTACTACTCTCCTGGAGATCTGAGTCAGCCAAATGCTCTCAGTTTATGTAGAAGGTGTCTACATAGATGCTAGGAATGGATTTCATTCAAAGCATCAATAAATCTTTACTGTTGACTATAAGGGGAGTACGCATGTGAGTTGCTACACATTTTGAAAAGCCGGTTCCAGGACTAAGCTCTGGGGCCGTTCTATAGTGCAGTGCTCCATACCTACTGACTGCAGAGCATGCATGAGATTACAAACTCGAGACTGCCCCCCACTTACAAGCCTTGGGACTCTGGACTAGAAAGGTCAACCTCAAATCACTTTAGGTGGTAAGGTTTCCATTTGGCTGGTGGGGGAACTGAAGAATTAAGTGACTTCTTTACAAATCTATACCCAAAACAATAGACAGCTGGGGTGCCTGGGTGGTGCAGTCGGTTGAGCAACCAATTCTTGGTTTTGGCTCAAGTCCTGATCTCAGTGTTATGGGATTGAGCCCCACGTCGGGCTCCATGCTGAGCATGGAGTCTGCCTGAGATTCTCTCTCCCTCTCCCTCTCCCTCTGGCTCTCCTGTTCAGGCTCACCCTCATTCTCTCTCAAATAAATAAATAAATCTTAAAAAAAAATAGGCAGCTGATTTTAGGTTCTGTTTATTAAATCATGCCATTTCTTTAAAGTCTGTGAAAACAAACAAAAAACTAATGGTGATACATGTCAATTCTTGTATATAGTGACGGAATGAATCACTTGTCCTGTGTACGTTAAGCATGAAATCCTTTTTATCCTAGAAGGGCATGCTGAAGAAGTCCTGAAACACACCTGACTTCTCTATGACATGTAAGTGGAGAAAGGAAACCTAATGGACGAGAGCTGCTGATGGAAATCACATATAAGGAAATGAACGTCAAAGTAACAGCTCTGTCACCCACTGTCCTCTACTAGTCCTGTGACAACAGATGTGGCCGTTTCTTTGTGGAATAACGAGTGGAGATGGTGTTCAGTGAGCACACACAAGCATGGCCAGGCTGGGTCACCGTCTGTTTTATGAACTGCATTTGTTCTGACTGGTTGGTATTGCTGCCAGTCTAGTTATCTTCAACTCCCAGAGAATGGGGGTTAATTAAAGCAGAAAGGGGCCAGGTAGCAGAAATGGCCTAGAGTGGTTGGGACAGTGGCAAACTGGAGAACACATATCCCAGTTGAAGTAGATACCTACTCACTCAACCCCAGCTGGTTGAAGTCAGACAGGAAAATAAGCCCACTGTTGCCAGATTTTCTAATTTTTTTTAGGAACAGCTAGAAACTCCCCCATTTTTTAAAAATATGTATTCCTAATTCAATCTTTAAAATGCTGTGTTTGCCCAAAAACATTTCGCTAGTTTGGATCAGGGATAAGAGCTACCAGATTCCTATTGAAGGTTCTCAGGCTGTGATTGCTGGAAATAGTTCCAAACTACAGGTAAGTGCATAGATCGGATGCACCGCCCCCATCCTGATGGCAGTAGTGTGTCATGGCCACAGGGTTTCAGCAATTTTGTATGAATCATAAATACAGTACAAAAAGAATTTAAGTTCACTAAAAGCTTCCAAAGAACAGATAATTCTTTCACAGACAAAGAAAACTTAAGATACAATTAGGAACATTTTTTTGCCTTTACTATTGTCAATCATATCTTGATTTTATTTTAACCGGGGATCATGGTTGCAATATACTTTTCCCCCTTCCATTTACTCTTCTCTTTTCCTTCTCCAACCTCTCCTTAGTTTGAGATGTAAGATCATAGGGCTTTTGTGGAGATGACACAAGATAACATACGTAATATACTTAGAACAATGCAAGCAGAGTAAGAACTCGAAAACAGTAAGAGCCTGCTGTTACCGTGAATATTATTTAGCTATCAAAGCCCTCACAGGGCTGGTCTAAAACCTGGGGAAGCCAGTGTTAACTTACAACTGAGCTCTTAACACAAAAGTTCTGCTCACAGAATCACTTCTGTGCCTACCCTCTTTAGCAATCTGTTTCTTAAATTAGTCCCTATTTCACTTCCTCTGAGACAGCTAAGAATCTTTTGCACACCAAAACGAAAGAGAAGAGAGGTCTCTGTAGAGCATTTTGCAATAAAAGAGCTAAGGGCCTCCACCTCTCTTTTCCCCTCTAGGAGACAGAGATACTTTTCCTTTTTTGTTTATTTGTTTGTTTCTTTGAGAAATGGACTCATTCTCCCTTCCAAATTGCTAAAAACAAGCTGAATTTATACACCACCTGATCTATTTAATAATCTTTTTTGCTATCTGCAATGGCAAATAATCCTATAATCCAATACAGTGTCTCAATTATTTTAAAAAGCACATTATCACTTATTGGAAAGAAGAATATTTGATCCACAAATTCATTAAATTAGCAAGTGATAAGTTAGCACTGAAAAAACATCAAGTTTTATTTAAATTTTGCTATTGTCCTTTAAGGTATGGGTCAACCCAGCCATCAGTAAACTAGAATCAGTGTCTGATTCAATATTTAGTTATTTGAAATTAAAACTCTACAACTTCCTGTCATAGGCACTGCAAGCAAAGACCAAACATTAAGGGAAGGACAATTAGATAGTGGGAGGAAGTAAATAAGAGCTTAGTCTTTCTGGGATCAAGTCAGCAATTTCCAAGCATTCCTTGGGGATAGAGAATGGATGGCTCAGTACAACTCTGGCTCCTACTAGGGCCACTTCCCTAAGTGCCTTGATCTGTATGACATCGTATTGTGGGGTCTGTCCCAAGATGGATGGATACAAATGAATGAATGGGAGTAAGCCAAACAAAATAGTTTACAGTGTGCATAGGAAAAATAGGTTTTTAAAGACTTCTTACAAAGAATAAAAATCTAAATGCTCTATCTTGTTTCCTGCTTTTCAAATAAAACCAGTATTTTCTCCAAGGTTATCATTCTCCCAGTAAAACGCACTTGCATTTCTTAAAAATAGGAATTGAATTATATTAAAAATGGAGTTCAGGTCTTCCCTACCCAGGATAAATGCAGTGCCCACTGGCAGGTATCAGCTGCAGATGCTAAGTAAATACGGCAACAAAGGGGGAATATTTACTTCGGCACATGAGAAAACGAAGTAACAGTCTCATATAACCGTTTGGTAGAATCAAAGAGATATACCTGTAGGTTTTCAATTTCTTCTTTGTGTTCCCTCTTCAAGTGTAAAATAGCAGCTTGGTATTCTGTAAGATCACAAAAGAAGCCAATTACAAAGAAGCACAAAATTATGCACAAAATTCAAGTGAGCATCTCCAAGGTGTCAGAGTGCCTCCTACAAGTAAACTAAATCAATAAATGCCGAGGTTTGACATTGACCTGACCAAGGATGTTGAAAATTGGGACAAGACAGGACAAGTAGCTCAGGATAGAGGGAAATTTCCTTCCATTTGGCAAACACTGAATTATGAGAGGCCCCAAATTAAACAGATAGGATAGGGTTAAAAAAAAAAAAGCATTGGGGCGCCTGGGTGGCAGAGCGGTTAAGCGTCTGCCTTTCGGCTCAGGGCGTGATCCCGGCGTTATGGGATCGAGCCCCACGTCAGGCTCCTCTGCTATGAGCCTGCTTCTTCCTCTCCCTCTCCCCCTGCTTGTGTTCCCTCTCTCGCTGGCTGTCTCTATCTCTGTCGAATAAATAAATAAAAAATCTTTAAAAAAAAAAAAAAAAAGCATGATGAGTGTTCCAGATAAAGACTGGGTCAGGTGTTTGTCTTTAAGGAGGGGTTGAAAGCTCAGGCAGCACTGAGAACAAATACAGACCTGTTAAGAGCAGACACACAGAAAGTAAAACTTTGTGTGTGTGTGTGTGTGTGTGTGTGTGTGTGTATACAACGTATATATAATAAAGATCAGAGAACTTTACTTTTAACTGCTTAAAAAAATCTCCATTTGAATGCAAGGCTAAGCATGCACCCAGGGCCGATTTTAATCTTGAGATCACTTTAGAAAGTCAAGACCATTTGTCATTTGGATGAGATAATCTAGGGTGCGTTGAGGTTGAAAGGAGGACAAAAATAAATTTCTGATCCAATTTTAGCCAGGGTCTAATAATGTTTATTCCAACAAAAAGTCCCAAGAGTACACAAGAACTCCAGCCAACAATGAAAATGACCAGCCCGCTGGCTAAGCGTGAAGCAGCTCAGACAACTTTACTTCCAGCAGGATAGCTAAGTATGTGGGCTTTACAGAACTACACAGACTGGAGGACCACAAAGCAAAATGCTATGGAAAAACATTTTTGTGGGATAAGTTGTTTTCTTAACAATGTGTTTGGGACTGTGAGTGTGAGTACTAAAGAAGGAGATGCCATTATAAAAAATATATGAAAGGATAGACTACCGCTTCAAGTGGATTTCAGAAATCAGGCATGAAAACTCAGGTGTCAATTCAAAAATGGATGAGGGAAAGCTTTGGTAAAGCTGCAACAGGACAGGAGTGGTGCTGTTATTATAAATGGTCACACTGTTGTTCTTATGGGGAATGTTACACTAAGCTGTGAATCTGTCAGCAAGTTCTGTGCATTTTACATCCAAACCATACCTTGAATCAAACCACTTCTCACCATCCCCACACTCACCAACCACCACTATGGTCCAAACCACCACAGTCTTCTCCTGGACCTCTACAATAACGTAGAAAGGTCACCTGCTTTGACTCTTACCACCACCCGCATACCCATTCTTCTCACAGCAGTCTGAATAATCTAGTAAAGGCATGAACCAGATTATGTCTCATCCCAGGCTTTCCAATGCACTTAGAGTGAAATCCCAACTTGTTCCTGCAGCCCATAACAGCCTTCACAACCTGGCTTCTACATACCTCTCCCTGTCTTTGCTTGTTCACTACAGACTAGGCACTCTGCCTTTCTTGCTATTCCTTGAACTTGTCAAGTTTTTTTCTACCTTAAAATCTTTACTGATATTGGAGGCAATGATATGGATTGTATTTGTTGAGCATTTACTATATATCAGGCATTATTTAAGTACTTCATATATATTGACTCCTTTTTCCTCCCACAATAACCCTATCATGTAGGTACATTATCCTCATTAATGATGAAGTTGGTGCATTAAGAAGTTAAGCAGCTTTCTTATTGTGGTATATCTATAGAATGGAATACTACTCAGAAATACTCAGGAATTACTATTGATACATACATCAACATAAATCAATCTCAAAGACATTAAGCAGAGTGAAACAGTCTCAGAAGCCTAATTATTGTTTAATTCCATTTATATGACATTTTGGAAAAGATAAAAACCATAGGGATAAAAACAGATCAGAGCAGCTGTGGCCAGAGGTTGGGGGGGGGCTAGTATTTGACTACAAGGGGGTAGCACACAAAGGAATTTTGGGGATGATGTAACCTTTCTCTATCCTGATTACTGTGGAGGTTACATGAATTTGCATATGAGTTAAAACTCATGGAACTATGCACCAAAAAGTCAATTTTATAGTATGTTAATTTTTTTTTAAATCTACATCAAATATTTTACTTTTTTTTTTTTAAAGATTTTATTTATTTATTCGACAGAGATAGACAGCCAGCGAGAGAGGGAACACAAGCAGGGGGAGTGGGAGAGGAAGAAGCAGGCTCATAGCAGAAGAGCCTGATGTGGCTCGATCCCACAACGCCGGGATCACGCCCTGAGCCGAAGGCAGACGCTTAACCGCTGTGCCACCCAGGTGCCCCCAAATATTTTACTTTTAAATCTTTTCCCTAGGAGACTCAGCCTAACTCAAGAACACCTGTTACTACTATTTCTAGTCATTATTCTCCTAAGGGTACTACAGGATGCAATAAGGTAAGAAAAAAGAAAACATGGGTGCACACACACCTTTATACATAAAAATAAAGGAAAAAATTAAGCTATTATTCACTATGAGTATGTATTTAGAAAAATCCAAAAGACTGCCTGCAGATAACATATTGGAATATATGAGTTCAGTAAAGGTGCTGGATACAAAATCAGTATACAAAAATCCTGATACCAGCAACAGTTTCAAAAAAGAAAACTTAACATTCACAGTACCCCTCAAAACACAAAGTACTTAGAAAAACCTCATAAATTTTTTTTAAAGATTTTATTTATTTATTTATTTGACACAGAGAGAGACAGCCAGCAAGAGAGGGAACACAAGCAGGGGGAGTGGGAGAGGAAGAAGCAGGCTCTCAGCGGAGGAGCCTGATGTGGGGCTCGATCCCAGAACACCGGGATCACACCCTGAGCCGAAGGCAGACGCTTAACGACTGCACCATCCAGGTGCCCCAAAACCTCATAAATTTTTAAGACCTCATGAGAAAACAGAAACATTACATTGAAATGTATTGCCAAGAAAGAAACAGAGAGTAAGCCATGTTTATGATAAGACTCAATATTGAGGAGATGTTAATTTTCCCAAGTTGATGTATTGATTCAGTGCAATCCTGTTAAACATTTATAAGGGTTTGGGGGTTTTTTTGAAAAAGGAGTTCATTCTAAAATGTATATTGAAGCACAGATGTGCAAAAAGCCAATAAGAGACAAGAAGCTTGAAAATATAAAGACAACTTGCCTTACCATTTAATAAGAATTATTTTTAATGTTCACAACATAATTAAAATAGCATAGTGCTGAAAGAGGGATAACAGATAATAGAATAAAAGGCCCAGAAAGACACAGTGAATTCATGGTCAATTTATAGGACAGAAGTATCATGGAAGATCTTTGTTTACATTAAGAATGGCTTTTCGAATAATTATTGATCGGGAAATGTGGATATGCATATGGAAAAACGAAAACTGGATCGCAACTTTATACCAAATAATAACTTATTTTAAGTGTATTAAAAGCTAAATTGTAAAGAGCAAAACTACAAATGTTTAATAAGACAGCATAATATTTTTATAATTTCAGATTAAAAACTCAAAAAGATTTCAAAAGCATTACATATAAAGTAAAGAAAACTAAAAAATTCGACTACATTAAAATAAAGAACTTCTTTTCAACAAAATATGCCATAAAAAGAGGGAAAAGACAAGGCCACAGATTGTGAAAATACACTTAAATAATCAAAGATCATGTGTGTGCACGCATGCGCGTGTATTTCCTATAAAACTACAGAAAATGAAAAATGGGTAAAAAAAATGTCAATAGGCACTCTAAAAAAACAACATACAAGTAACAATTATATTCAAAGGTGCTCATTCTTATTAGTAATCAGGAATATTGAAAGTGTGACAAAACTGAGTGCTGGTGAAGATGTGGAACAATGGAATGTTCACATAATTATGGCAGGAGTGCAAACTGGCACAATCACTATGAAAAGTGTTGCATTTTCTGGTAAAAGTTGAAGCTACTCATACCTCCCTACCCAGCAATCCTTATCCTGGTTACACATAAAGGAAAAAAATGATGAAAGCAAATAGTAACAAAAGTGAGGATAATGGTGGGATCCAGGAGGAGACAAATTGCATTGGGTTATGATTCAGCAAGGTGGCATCATATGAGTGTTCAATGAAAAATTATTCTTTAACTTCTATGTGTTTTATGTCATTCTCTTTGTGTATACCTAACATTGAAATGTAAGGAAAAAAAGAATAATCAAAAATCAATTCCAGGGGCGCCTGGGTGGCCTAGTTGGTTAAACATCTGCATTTGGCTCAGGTCATGATCCCAGGGTCCTGGGATCGAGCCCCACATTGGGCTCCCTGCTCAGCTGGGAGCCTGCTTCTCCCTCTCCCTCACCTGCTGCTCCCCCCGCTTGTGTTCTCTCCCTCTCTCTCTGACAAATAAAATCTTAAAAAAAAAATCAATACAGGCCTTTACAAAGCAGGCAAATTGTAGCTAACCCAACCTTCTTACAAAACTGATACCCCCTGGAAATAACATCTACATTCTAAATAGAAATTACACATAGAATAAATTTTGAAATGATTCATTTTGTGTAAATTGTACCTGTAAGGGTGTGACAGATAGAGTTATGACTAATTTACAGATTGATGAAGGAGACCATTGCAAAGCTAACACCCAGCACATCATGATTCATCTCTTCTTCAAATATTTTTGCCCATGGTCCCAGTGTAACAAAGGACACACCCCCATAACTGAGAAGGATGACAAGATGGAATCTGCGGGCAACATGTAGAAGGGAGAAGTTAATGCCTTCCCTGGTGGAACGCTCATGCTATGGGTTCACAGAGAATGCTAAGAGAATATAAAGGCTCAGAATAGTGATTCTAAGCTAGGTTGGTGGTTTCCAAATAGGTCTTATTAGTGGCAGTCCCCTCCCTTCATGTTTTCTAAGTTTGCAAATGCAAGAGGAGAGCCCCTGTCTCTTGAAGGTGTGAGTGGTGAGGCAGAGGTCTCAACACTAAGGTTGTTTTCGTTTGTTAAAAAAAGAATTTCACCCTGGTATTCAGTAGCTTTGGGAATAATGCATGAAAGGGAGAAATCAAGATTTTGAGTATCAGGGCGTGAAAAGGGCAGACCACTTTGAAGCTACATTAACCCCAAAGGAAATTAACAAAGAAATTCAATTAATCTAGCCCCCAGAAAAGAAACTTCGAGAATACCTTTTAAGAAAATAACATATTATATGAAAAGACAGAAATAGGAAAAGTATCCTGACCGGCAGGATTCAGCATTTTGGGAAAAAATATGTAAGGACTTCCCTTCCTCAAAATAAAACTCTTTCTAGTCAAGTGCTTAATCTAATTGGTACATATCCCTTTTGTAGCATTATTTATTTATTTTTTTTAATCAGCTCACAACAACAAAAGGGCGTTTCTGCCAGGTATCGTTAGAGCCTGTGTCTTCCGATTCACCAAGAGCAAAGCTGAAGGTGGTCTTACTAATGGGGAGCCATGTAGTGACCGGAGCTACAGTTCGCACCGAGTTTCTCCTAATTATATACGGATACAGGTAACACTGAGTGCTCTTTCTCGGGAACTGTTCTCAGCACCCTACAAAGATTAGTATTTGCCATCCTCACATCAACTTACAAGGTGGATCCTGCGTCATCCCAACATCCACTTTACAGATAAGGAAACCAAGGTACACAGGTTGAACAACTTGCCCCAAAACACACGCTGGTAAGTGCCAACAAATTCACTCAGGCCCAAAGAACCTGTGATTTTTACCCTGTAGATTTTGTTGTTCGCTACTGCTGTTCCTATGGTTGAGTAAACTACAGGTATAATCCACACTCAAAGTTCCTAAGCACATCAAGGTTGCTGGCTTCACCCAATCACTCGAACCATTAGTAAACTCAGTAAATCCTTTCCATAACTCTTTAAAAGGGGTCTGGGGTATTATTAATCCCAGGGAGGTTCCATGAGCCTGCGGTTAACATGAACAGTGTGAGTTACAATGGCTGGTCCCATCAAGTTATGTGACTATGATTCATCTATTTTCTCGATGGGGACTTCCAGAACTACAGTCACCAGTTTGTGGTTGTGCCTGGTTTTCATTTATACTCTCTCACATGTATCCAAGTCCCTCCCTTCCCCTACACACACACACACACACACACACAAACACACACACACTCACCCCACTGGCAGAAATGGGTTATGCACACACATGGGGAATTAGAGAATTCCTGATTTCCCTAATGGATGAGAACCATGGCTCTCCTCCTGCTCACAGATTCTAATTTGCACTGCCTTTGCCTTTCATTGGCTTTACCCATTGCCTCACGTTGCTACACACAGGTTTAAGCACATATCTTCAATCTTAAAGGCCAAGGGTCCTTCCTCTGAATTATACTTGGAGAATAGTCAGTCAGTGTGCCCAAAGCTTTGCACACACATCAGTATGGTCATTTCTTTCTTTCTTTTTTTTTTTTTTTTGGTAACAGCTGAACTTTAACAGTTGAATATTTATTTTAATGTATGTTAGGGGGAAAAATCAAACTAGCACATAAAACCCATGACCTCATGAATATTACTGTTATAAGATAACTGTTCATTGAAGTTTAAGTCCCTGGAACTAAAGATCACCTGGAACTTCTTAGAAATGCTAATTCCAGACCCACCCTAGACTTAATAAGAAACTTGGATGCTCTAATAAGGCTCCCAAGTGATTATGATGCATTCTAAAGTTTGAGAACCAGTGCTTTTGAAGTTAAGGTTACTTTTATTCATGCAAAAAGCCCCGCACAACCCAAAAAAGTTAAAAAGTTTTAAAATAGTAAGAATGTATAAATATATGCTCCAAATCATGAAGCTGGTACATAAGAGATGTCATTTGGGAAAACATAGTAATTACTGACAAATGAATATACATTCAAACAAAGTTATCCATGAACAAATGCAGAAACTTTCTCCAACTACCTCTAATATTAATGAAAATGGTGCTGGTCATAGAAGGCAAAATAACAAGACAGTTCACTTCAATGCCTAAGAATAAAATCAAATTTGAGCTCTCATTTATTTATTTTATTTTTTAAAGATTTATTTTATTTCTTTGAGAGAGAGAGAGTGAACAAGTGGCAGGAGGGGTAGAGGGAGAGAAAGAATCTCAAGCAGACTTCAAATTGAGCGCAGAGTCCAACATGGGGCTCGACTTACAGCCCTGAAATCATGACCCTAGCCGAAATCGAGAGTCGGACACTTAATGGACTGAGCCACCCAGGTGCCCCTGAGCTCTCATATTTAATATGCTTAAGAGGGTGAAGCATATGGCCTGCTCTTGGTACACAGTAGGTCCTCGCAGGTGCCTATAAACAATGCGGTAATTGTACAGTTTGGGAAAGGGATAGCTGCCTTGGTATCCATTAGCAACAATCGAGGAAGATTCAAAGTCAGTGAAGTCCAGAGAAAAAGTGGGGTATAATCAAAGTCAACAGCTGCCAGCAGGTCTGTCACCTGAAATGTCAACACAGCACTTCTGTATCAGTGGGCTTTCAACAATCACAGCACAAGCATATAAGGAGCCCAACCATGTTTTTTGATGTTGGACTCTGATAGTACCTGTCCCTCTTCCCCTCTGCTCCACATCTGGACAATTTAAATACAAACCCTTTGACACTAAGCAGGAAATTAGAACTCCACAAGCCACTGCCCACAAGTGGGGACCCTCAGCCCAACCTTATCCCCTAAACACCGTAAAACCCAAGCCAGTCTCCTTCCTTTCCTCTTTCAAGGCATTTTCCAGGCAGTTTCAGAGGTCCGCCCTGCTCTCCCCAGAAATCTCCTTATTTTAGTAAATAAACCTTTTCAGGCCCCTTTTGTGTGTGGTGTTCCTGTGTAGTCATCAATCTTAGCATCTGAATCTAACTTGGATAGAGACCCATCCTGTCTCTTCAAAAAGGATGAGGCCAGGGGCGCCTGGATGGCTCAGTTGGTTAAGGGTCTGCCTTCGGCTCAGGTCATGATCCCAGGGTCTGGGGCTCCCTGCTCAGTGGGGAGTCTGCCTCTGCCCCTCCCCTCCACTCATGCTCTCTCTCTAGCTCTCTCTCAAATAAATAAATAAATAAATAAATAAATAAATAAATAAATAAATAAAAATCTTTTTAAAAAGGGATGAGGCCATGTAGAAGTTATATGAATAATCAATGAATGTAGCTATTATTTTGTTCTATATATGTATAAAAAGGAGATGATTAGTTTCCATTATCAGAAAAATACACGATTGGAAAACAACTGGCAGAAATCCCGTGAGTTTAGGACTTATCTTTCAATCTCTCTCCTTGGTTAAGAACATTAAGGATTTTCTCAGGCAGAAAGAGAAAGATGTCAGTATTAAAAAATGGGGGAAATACACCAACTCTCCAAGCCTACCCGTTTCTCGCTAAACCCAGTAGCTCTTACATTCATGTGTTTCCTAGCTGCACAAGCCAGGCACTGTACTAGGCAGTGGGTATAGGACAATGAACAGCACGCATTTCCACCTTGCTCCTCAAGGTGCGCCTCTTTGAAATGTCTTAGAAGCTCCTTGCACTTACACTTGAAGTATTAACACATTAAACTTCTGTTTTCTTAAAAAGGATTTGACTTCATTCAATTATTTGACATGGGGTTGTCAAAGGCTGGAACACTGCTCAGCAAATACTCATCCTCCATTTCCACCTCCCCTTCCTGCTTGGGGTCCAGAGTACCTCCTTGGACTTTTGGCTTTGGCTAGTGCAATGCGAATGGACACAATATAAGGAAAGGATTTAAATTTGCTTGCACTCAGTTTGGCTTGCCTCTTTCACTCCTACTCTTTTGCAAAACAAAGAATGTACCCTAAGTAGCCACTGCTCGGTCAGCCAGGGGTCCCCGGTGTAGACCTATGCCCTAGCGAGGATTGACAGCCAAGTCTGTCTGCGCACAGTGTGAAACAGCCCAGCCGGGCTCAACTGAACCACAGATGACCTTGACACCTATGCAAAGAAATGCTTGTTAGTGAAAACTACTAGGTTTTAGCGTGGTTTGTTACACAGCATTATTGCAGTAATAGCTGATAAATATGCTAAGTTTCCAGCCAAGTTTACGATGTGGAGATTCATCCATTTTAGAGACTTTAAATAACTGGGACGGAGTCTCACTCACCAGTACAGACAGAAAAGGGCTTAGGGGAAGAGGCTAAATTGGAAGGGGGCAGGGATGATCAAGGTATGTGTATCCTTTAATACTCAGCAATTGAGTCTTCATGTCCTGAGGTGATGGTATAAAATAGGTACAAAGGTCAGCAAATTCATGGCTATGTGTCTTTGACTTGACCCAGATGCCCAAGGTAAATATGCAGGGCCAGGCCCCACGTGACAAACAGCTTACCATGGGACATCCATTAAATGAAATTCTAGCTGTCCATGCTGGGTAACTAGCCTTTTTGTGGGATCCTTGTCTGTCACCCTTATTTTCTATCCTGTTAAAGGAGAGATGCTAAATGGTTTAGAATTCCGGAAACATAAGCTCCCTAAGACTTATATTATCCGTGTAGCATTTAAAAGCCAAGTAACAAATCTACAGAGGCACACACTTGTCAGAATAAAATTTAGGCTATGGCTGAAGTACCTGATGATTACCATTAGGTGGCAGTCACAATACTTCATATTTAAACTTGAACCTTCCTACCAGTGACATAGGAACACCTGAAGGGCTCCTTAGCCGTGGGGAGGTGGGGACAGAGGAGGGTGGACCAGAGCTATGAAATGAACACTTTATTATGAAAGATGGACTAGTGTGGATATGGTAATGACAGGAGAAAAATCGGAACAAGTAAGGGTATTTCCAACCATGTTTCCAAAAAGTTAAGTGACCCAATAGACCTCCAGGTGTTACAAGTTCACATTTTTTTAGTCCCCCCTAAGCCTGCTTAATAATGAAATCTAAGACCTAAAGCAAGAAAGTTAGAAGTCACAGGTGAGAACCAAAATAGAATAACATCTTGGAGAAACAGAAAAGGAACGGAACAGACAAGTGGTGCTTTGGACCCGAAGCTCTGGGCCTGCTGTGCCCCAGTTCCAGAGCCCGGAAGGATGGCCCAGAGTTAGGTTTCTGCTGAAAGGGCTCCCTGTTGGGCAGAAAACCAGGGCTAGTCTAGCTGCTAAGAAAAAAGGAGAGGGGGGCGCCTGGGTGGCACAGCGGTTGAGCGTCTGCCTTCGGCTCAGGGCGTGATCCCGGCGTTGCGGGATCAAGCCCCACGTCAGGCTCCTCTGCTGTGGGCCTGCTTCTTCCTCTCCCACTCCCCCTGCTTGTGTTCCCTCTCTCGCTGGCTGTCTCTATCTCTGTTGAATAAATAAATAAAATCTTTAAAAAAAAAAAAAAAAAGAAAAAAGGAGAGGGGCGCCTCCGTGGCACAGTTGGTTACATGCCTGACTCTTGGTTTCTGCTTCGGTCCTGTTCTCAGGGGGGTGAGATGGAACCCCACATCGGGTTCTGTGCTCAGCATGGAGTCTGCTTGGGATTCTCTCTCCTTCTCCTTCTGCCCCTCCTCACTGTGCTCACATGCTCTCTCTCAAATAAATAAATCTTTACAAAAAAAAAAAAAAGGAGAAAAGAAAAAGAAAAAGAAAAGGAAAAGGGAAAGAGGAGGGGTTCCCAGATAGGAAGAAGTAGGTAAAAGGAAGAAGAAGTTGCTGCCAACGGCTGTCTAGGGGCCTGAACTGGAGGACACAGACAGGGATTAAGACCAAAACTCCAAACCCTGTCCACTCCTGTCCCCAGTGAATAGATCTGGAACATCCATATCACCATCTTGGACGGGGAACCCCAAACGCCACTGGTAAGCCCAGCTTCTGATCTGGGGGACTCGCAAGGACCAGGTGAGACAACTGCAAAATAGACAAGTGTAAAAGTGCTTTCTTTTAAAGCAACCTACAGATCAAGACCCTTCAAACCAAGCTACCAGTACATGTGAAGAAAGCTAAATGTCAACATAGGCAACAAAATCAAATATTGACATGTGAAATCACACAATACAAATTTTAAATATTAAACATGTTACACGTATTCTAGTCATGTTTAGAATCTTCACCAAGATAAATAACAACCATTATAAAAAATGTCACAGCACGCTATGAAAAAAAATGAGAATATTAGGTAACTAGAGAATTTATAAATATTATACGTGTAAAGTATACTCATTGAAATTAAAAGTTTAAGAGCTGGTTAAGTTGGCACAGTGGAAAATATTGTGAATAAAGAATAACACTGAATAATTAACTAAAAAGGCAGCATGGAACAAGACAAGGATAATAAAAAAGTCAGAGGAACCCTGGCATTGGTACATAGACAACAAAATAGACCATATAAAATAGGAAATAAATTCTGTAAATAGAGCCACTCACATATGGAAACTGGATGTGTGATTGGAAGGTATACTGAAACTTGTGGAGAAAGGATAAATTATTTGTAAATTAAGACATAAGACGTAGTCATACTTCAAACCATACACAAGAATCAACTCCAGGGGATTAAAAATCTAAATGTGGGAAGCATAAGAGTGAAAACCTTGGAAGAATCTTAGAGTATCATTATGAAATTGGGGTTCAGAAAAAAATTGTTTTACAAGAGGAAAACAAATTCAGTTGCATTAAAATTACCAAAGTGACGTATGTTAAAAGAAGTCACTAGAAAGCGATAAGATATATACATAGATAAGACATTTGCAAAGTATATGATTAACAAAAGATTGGCATCTTGGACAAACAAGCACCAGAAAGAAATAAGAAGAGAAGCAACCANCCGGGGGGGGGGGGGGGGGAAGCACAAATGGACAGCATTCACGGAAGAGAAAATCCAAATGAGCAATTTATTATATGCTAGTAAACATATAAAAGAACAAGCTCAGTTGTCTTCAAGACAATGTAAATTAAACTACAGTGGGAGACTATGTCACACACATCAGATTTGGAATTGTTCAAAAGTCTGCTAATACTAACTGCTGGTGAGAAAGAAGGAGGAGAATTCCACACGCTGCTGATGGGAGTATTAACTGCTATAGTCACTCTAAGGATCATTTTGTCCATATTAAATTTACAGGTGTATCAACAAAGCCAAAAATTCTACCTCAAGTTTACCCTCGGTGGCACTCACATACGAACACAAGTGTTAAAAAGAACATTTACAGAAGCCCTGTTCCTAAACCATGAAAAATGGGAATAAATTTAAATTTCTATCAGCGATACAGATAAGCAAATATTGAATAACGTATTCAAAGTGATACTACGCAGACATTGAAATGAATGAACTAGAGCTATACATACTGACACAAATTATCTAACAAATAATTCTGGGGAAAGGTCACGAAAAATGCACATAGTAGGGTGCCATTTTTATAGACTTTTAAAACACATAACCATTTTATATATTGTTTGGGGATTTTATACCTAAGTATAAGGAAGTACTTGGGATTAATAAACAATTTCACCTAAGCGGATGGTGAAAGGGCATATGAAATGCTTCAAATGCATTTGCAATGTTTTATTTCTTAAGTTACGTGGTGACTATTATCATGACCTTGAAAAGGGGCACCTAGGTGGGTCAGTCGGTTAAGCGTCTGCCTTGGGCTCAGGTCATGATCCCAGAGTCCTGGGATGGAGCCCCACATTGGTCTCCCTGCTCAGCAAGGAGCTTGCTTCTCCCTCTCCTCCCCGCTCATGCTGTCACTATCTCTGTCTCTGTCTCTCTCTCTCAAATAAAATCTTAAAAAAAAAAATCATGACCTTGAATGCAACTAACATTAAAATATATAAAATACATAAAATATATAAAATATAGAAAGCAAAACCTTAAAATGTATAAAGCAAAAACTGACAGAAATAAGTAAAATAAGAAATAAATACTCCCCTATCATAAATTGATAAAGCAAATAAAAACACTAACTGATACCATTAACAACCCTATTATATATAACCCAGAACCCAACAGATTGACAATATGCATCCTTTTTAGGGACATATATTTGCAAAAGTTAATGATTCATCTTGAAAATCTCTTTAAAACTTCAAAGGAATGTTATCATACAGACCATGTTCTCTTTAAAAATAAAACAAAAATTAGCAAAGCTAATTCAGTGACTTGTGAAAATAAACCATGCAACTATGCAGAGTTTATTCTAAGAACACAAGAGTTATATATCATCTGAAAATTTATCAGTGATATCTACCACAATATACTAAAGGAGAAACACCATATCTCAAAATCTCAAAGCAATACAGAACGACACAGAAAAATATCTTAATAAAGCTCAACATTCGTTCTTGATTTTAAAAAGAAAAAGCAAAACAGTAACTCTTTATTAATTTAGAATAGAAAGGAATCAAATTCATGATATCTGTCAAGAACTTTCGGCAACCTTCAAATACAATAATGAAGCTTCAGGAAGCAAGATAAAGAATGCCCATTGTCACTCTTATTTTCCTACATTATGCTAGAGGCCTGGGACAAGGCAGGAAGAAACTAGATGTAGGAATTAGACAGGAAAAGTCAAAACTGGTATTATTTATAATAATATAATTGTCAAAATTTATACAGTGATACTGTTTGTACAGGGGTTAGAAAACCCATGCTACTCATTGCCTAGGAGCACAGAGATATGCCGAATTGGGAATGGCATCTCCTACAGCTCTGCATTGTGGTGGCCCCACACCAACTTCGGGAATGTGGCTATCTCTAGGGAGATAAGCAGAGAAACTGGATTAAGGAGGATTACAAAAGGGGCCTCAACACTGACTTTTAAACGTCTGAAAAAATTATGGCAAAATGTTTAGATATAGATGGTATACAATATATACTTTCTGATATTTTTCTATTAGTTTAGAATGATTCAGGATTCAGGACTGTCTTCTATAAATAATAAAGGCTATCTCCAAAATTCATAGTATAGACTATGTGCACATAAGACGAAGTTTTGCTTTACAGTCAGTGAGAAAAATTGTCTCCCTCCAACAGAATGAATATACCAAGAACTAGTAAGAGGACACACACACACACACACACACACTCTTCCTCTCTCCCTCTCTTCAGGTGGCACATATAAGCATTCGTTGACTTGATGGAAAACTTTGGGAGAAGTTCCAGCTTGTGCCTCCATTCAACTGACAGAGCCCTTTATTTAAGGCCAACAAAAAGAACCTCAGGAGAGGGAGGTGAAGGTCAGTCTCTGGAGAGGCAGGTGAAAGCTAGCCAGCTTTAACTTGATTGAGAGTGGAATTTTCTAGTAAACCAGGCCAGACAAGTACCCAGGAGGCCAGGCCACCTGCCCAGGTTTCTAAGGGAGACAGGACACTTGGGTCTCCCAAATGGTGGAAAAGTACTCAAATACAACACACTGCACCTGCCACAGGACTTACTGCCCGGAAGTAGAAGGTCTTAAATCGCATCACTTCTACCATTCAGAATTTAAGCACTGATTTTATTTATTTAGTGTGTGTGTGTGTGTGTGTGTGTGTGTGGTTCTTTTCAAGCCTCCATCTCTCAGTCCTAACACCAAAGATGGGAAAACCTATCAGACACAGAGGAAGACAGCAGAGTAAGAGTTTGGGTTGGACAACTAAGCCACAGCTTCTCTGCAGAAATACGCTGAGAGGCAAGGTCACATCAAGGAGGCCCAGCCCAGAAAAACTAGACAGTGCTCCGGCCCTCCATCCAGCCCACACCTCCGTGGAATTGCCAGATTTAGAAAATAAAAATACAGGATACTCAGATGTGAACTTCAGATAAACAACAGATAACTTCTTTAGTGTGTCTCATGTAATATTTAAGACCTATTTATACAAGGTAATTATTCATTGTTTATCAGAAGTTCACATTTAACTGGACAACCTATATTTTATCTGGCAATCCGACTGTAGGATCTCTAAGCATTCTTAGTGGGGACTGTATTCAAAGGGCCAGGAATGTATAAATATTGGGAGAACATGTATGCACGCGGGTGGAAACTGGCATGCCAGTCTTGTCACCAGCCAGAAACATTGATTCTAGACACTTCAGTCTAGCATGTCTTTTTAAAAATCTTCTGGATATTGTCTTAGTTTCGCAATGATAGTTTTAGTTTAGTTTTTCCCCAAGGAGTCTGATCTTTTCAGATAATTTCTCACCAAAAGTTGTGATGAAGTCAACTATCAAGTTTTCAAAGTGAACAGAACAACATACTAAAAGAGAGACACAAACACACACACATATATGTACATACACACACACACACACACACACACACACACATCACCCACTTTCCCTTCATGTAGAGACTTCAGAATAGTATTGACAACAGCATATGAAGAGAAGCCTACACTGCTTCACAGGCAAAATACAGTCACTACCGAGAGGTTATAACACACGTTGGAAAATCGGTCATGTGCAGCTGACCACCTCTGATCTTGCTGCATTGTTACTAAAGTAAAAATCAGCAAAGATAAACAGGAGATACAACCAGCTCACTTGGGAATGCCAAAATTCTTCATCGGCCAACCAGTTTAATCCCCTTATTCAGTGCTTCTCAGCTTTGGCTACATAATAGGATCACCTAATATGTAGGTGGCTTGAAGACTACTTATGCATGGATCCCAGCCCAGAGACAGATTAAATTCGTATGAGATGCATGTTGGGCACTAGGATTAACAGCACTCCAAGAGGTTCTAACATACAGCCAAGCTCGAGAACCATGGCATTTGTGAGTTTATCCCCAAACAATGATGTCCAGCGAGGCTAGAAAGTGACACATATATCTCTACTGTAAAAAGTATGCTCCTCCATTGGCTGCTACCTCCAAGCGCTCCTCTATCCAAGCTAACGAGACCACGAAAGCTAACTCTGTATTGAGCCAAGAGCCATTATATAGGAAGTGGGTTCCTCCTTGCTGTACTGTAGTTCCCCTGAAATTCTAGCACCCAGAAACAATGCTTAAATGTTGGGAATACACAGAAGGGATGGCAGATGGGAAAAAATAAGCATAAAAAAGGCAAGATCTTTTAGGCAGTCCCACTTAACTGGTAAATCCCAACGTAACCTGCCAGATTATCGTTTAGAAATGCACCATCTGGGCAGCGTGAGAAGGTATCAGCTCATTTCATAGCAACACTTAGCTCAGTCAGGCAGCAAAGCTCCCAGGCCTGCAATGCCAACACACCCCTACCCACTCTTCAGGTAGGACTTGGTCAGGAAACACATCTTTCTTCCCCAAAACCCCAGTCTGAGATTCAAGGCCAGGTCTTTTTTTTTTTTTTTAAGATTTTATTTATGTATGAGAGAGAGAGAGAGAGCAAGAGCACACGCTTGCATGCACATGCACAGGCGTGCCAGCTGGAGGAGCAGCAGAGGGGAAGGGAGAGGGAGGGGGAAGGAATCTCAAGCAGACTCATGCTGAGCATGGGGACCTACATGGGGCTCATCTCAAGACCCTGAGACCATGAACCAAGCTGAAACCAAGAGTCAGAAGCTTAACTGACTGAGGCACCCAGGTGTCCCAAGGCCAAGTCTTGATTAACTATTACAGAAACAAGACGGTCCTTGAGTTTCTCCTCCTTCCTATCAGTAGAAGGATAGGTCAAACCATAAGAACTAATTTTCACAAATTCAAAAATAATAATATAAAAAAAGGATAAATTTACCATCACAAAATTTAACAGGTCTTCCAAGTTTTTATGACAGGTGAGAATTTTTATGATTTACCTAACGAAATGATGTCATCAGAAGTAATCTATTTCTGCAAATTAAAGCTAGTTTTAAAAGACATATAAAACTTATAAAATCACAGAATCTTGAAGATAGACTCTCAGAAGTCACTTAGGCTAGCCCCCCTCCCTCGGAGTACATAGAGAAACTAATACCCAAATAAAATGACTCATTTGCCATATAGCATAGAGAATCTCAATCAGCAGGCGAAAACACGCTTTATGACTAAGGGGAAAAAAAAGTCACATGGCTATTCAGGAGAACACAGGTTTCCTGACTACTTTTCTTTTTTTTTAAGACTTTTATTTATTTACTTATTTGAGAGAGAGAGAGAGTGCACGTGCACAAGTGGCGGGGTGGGGGGAGGAGTGGCAGGCAGAGGGAGAAGCAGGCTCCTCACCGAGCAAGAAGCCCGATGTGGGGTTCGATCCCAGGACCCCAAGATCATGACCCTAGCCAAAGGCAGACACTTAACCGACTGAGCCACCCAGGCGCCCCCTTCCTGACTACTTCTAATATGGTTTCTACCATACACTGAAGCCTCATTACAGCTTTGAAATGAAGTCAAATGTTCAGAATAAAGGGAGAGGAAAGAATTAGAGGTTATGAAGGAGGTGGAAAATATCTGCAGCACCAGCTACTACAAACAGAAGAGCACAGACCAGGAACGTGTATCAGAGCTACTGGACAGCGTGGAGGTCCTGCTTGTCATCAGAGACCACAGTCACAGTGGCAGAGCCTGGAGAGTCAGTTGTATCATTTTCTCCAACAGCTTCTGCCGTCCAGGTAGAAGTAGGAAGAAACAAATATTTGAATCTCTCCAGGGCTGGGGTTTAGTCAGGTGCATGCTGCTAATGGTGATAGGTGAGGAAATCAAGGACAGCCCCAAGAACGTGACTGAAGGGAGAGAATCTCAATGCCTTAAGAAGGAAGTGAAGGCAGGAGAGGCCAACAGACATGAAGAAAGATGTTTGGAGTCAAGCCCGTGAGAAAGAGAAGGGATCTGTGTTTTCGGAGAACTGAGGGGAAAGCTGGAATGACAGAAGGTGGTGGGCAGAAATGGAGATGTTATAATTCAATTTCAAAATTAAAGCTCTCTCGAATAAAAATAAGGTCCAGGATATAAAGTATAGCTGACTGCAGCGGCAAAGAATCCCACCAGAAGGGTGGAGAGGCCAGGATTGGAAATGGGTTGTCCACATGGTCACGAAAGGGAAGTAGAGGGTATGACCTGGGAGGTCAAGGGATGAGCAACACAAGAAAAGTAGTCTTAAATATCCCTGAGGTCCCAAAGGACCAACAGACCATCTGACTCTTTATGGGTTGATATTCTGACTTATTTGGATTTTTGTTTTGCTTTTAAGAGCTCTCACAGTACAAGGATAAGGAACGTGGAATAAAAATATCCTTATGGGTTTAGTGGAATCATTAGGATCTGGTTCTGATTATAAAACCAAATAAATGGTAACACTTACATAGCATTTTCTATTACCAAGCCATGTTTAATGATTTACTAGTACACATATTTCCTTAAACACAAGACATCCATTCATTTCTAAGATTCATCAGTATTTACATACCACTAAGAAAGAAGAAAATGCTATCAGTAATAATTGTAAAACGTCATCAACTATAAAATACACCTTAATTTCAGAACTGGAAAATGTGTATCATACATTAGGCGAAATGTATCTTTTTTTTTTTTTAAGATTTTATTTATTTATATGACAGAGTGAGTGAGAGAGCACAAGCAAGAGGAGCAGCAGAGAGAGAGGGAGAGGCAGGCTGCCCGCTAAGCAGGGAGCCCGATGTGGGGCTCGATCCCAGGATCCTGGGATCATGACCTGAGCTGAAGGCAGACACTCAACCGACTGAGCCACCCAGGCACCCCGCGAAATGTATCTTTAACTTGATCGGCATAAAAGTTTTACACGGGAGGTACTGTTATTATTACCCCCATATTAGAGATTAAACCAAGACACAGATGAAGTACTTGCCCACACTCACATAGGTAATAAGGAATACAGCCAGAATTTGAACCCAGAAAGCCTGGTGATAGAATCCACTCTTAGCCCTATCCCAGCTCAAGAGATATTCATTGAAGAGGACAAAAAACATCATGATACACAAACATAAGCTTTCTGCCATCATTACCAGAAGGAGCCAGCACCATGGAGTATCTGTTGCTGGTACAGCCTGAGGACATGAACTTTCTTAGAGAGGATTCACATTCCACAGAGCTGGTCTGACTCAGGCCGGTCCTCTCCAGGAGATCCACCCCAATTAGTGGCTTCCTGAAAGCCATTGCTCATGGCACCAACTCATCCTCACACGTCCACAGTTTTTTCCCTGGGGCCATTACTCTATCCACTCTTTTTTTTTTTTATATTTTATTTATTTATTTGACAGAGATAGAGACAGCCAGCGAGAGAGGGAACACAAGCAGGGGGAGTGGGAGAGGAAAGAAGCAGGCTCATAGCAGAGGAGCCTGATGTGGGGCTCGAACCCATAACGCCGGGATCACGCCCTGAGCCGAAGGCAGACGCTCAACCGCTGTGCCACCCAGGCGCCCCTCTATCCACTCTTCTTAAGCAACATTTACTCTACCCCTCTTCCAACTGTCATCATGTGCTTCATTTCATGAAGGTGATTCCCGGAGCCACATTCGTGGCTGTTCCTCATAGAGAAGCCACAGCTGAACAAGCACCCATATGCACCCAGCCATCCAGCCTCCGCCATCTCCATCCCCTTTGGCTCTCCCAATCAATAAGCTGGAAGCAGGCCCATGAACCCATGAATTCCCTTTACAGCTCACTGCCCCAGTTGCTGGGGGAACAGATGTCATAGAAATACAAAGTCAGAGTCACTGTTGCCATGTCTTATAAACATAGTAACAAGTGTCCAACCTTGCTGGTAATCAAAGAAATATTAACAAAGCTCAAGATATCATTTTTGTCCCTCATTTGAAAAACACTTTTAAATCAGGAAACCTAATGCTGTCTAAAAAGCAATAAATACAAGCATAAAGTATTGATCTCATCATTATCAACAAAAAATTCCTGCTGCTAGAATTATTGTTAGTATCAACACTTACGACTATCTTCTATGAACCAGGCAATGTATTACGCATTTTATCTTACTTTTTCTAATCCTTAGAGGTGGAGAGTACAATACGTCATTTTGAAGGACACAGAAGGTCACTGATTAAGAAAGAAAAATGGGTACTACCTTTTGGAAGGTCAATCTAGCAATAGGTATGATTGTGATTGAGAGAGCAGGCCTTAGATCCAGAAGGCCTGGCTTGAATTCTAGCTCTGCCGCTCATAAGCAGTAGGACCTGGGTCAAATTATTTCACCTTCTGTGTCTTTGTTTCCTCATCTATAAAAAGGGGATAATGAAGATCCCTCCTTGACAAGGTGGTTGTGAAGATGAGAGTTAACATTTGCACAGTGCTTAGAGTAGCACCTGGCACACAGGAATATATTTTTAGCTCTTATTACAATTATTATTATTTCATCTTTACTCTTAACTGCTAACTTTGCTTCCTGCTTCACTGACTAAACTGAAGCCATTACAAGAACTCCCACATCTTCCTGCCTAGCAGCAGGGATACCCACCTTCTCTGCCCTCGTGTCTATTACTGGAAAGGATATTCCACACTCCTATCAAAGCCAGCCTCTCTGCTAGGACACAAGACCTCCACCCTATTCACCAGCTTAAAAAGATCACCCCAGCAATTCTTTCCTCATCCCACATCAAAGTTCCCCTTTCTACTGGAACTCTCTCTTTGGCATACAAAAATGCTATTATCTTTCCCATCCTAATTAGGACAAAATGAAATCTTTCTTTTAATCCCATGTGCCCCATCAGCTACTACCGAAATTGTGTTTCTTTTTCAAAGAAACTTCTAAAAAATTGCCTACATGGGGCGCCTGGGTGGCTCAGTCGTTAAGCGCCTGCCTTCGGCTCAGGGCGTGATCCCGGCATTATGGGATCGAGCCCCACATCAGGCTCCTCTGCTGGGAGCCTGCTTCTTCCTCTCCCACTCCCCCTGCTTGTGTTCCCTCTCTCGCTGGCTGTCTCTCTATCTCTGTCAAATAGATAAATAAAATCTTAAATAAATAAGTAATAAAAAATAAAAAATTGCCTACATACTGTCTCCACTTGTCATTTTCTCTTCAAGCCACTCCAATTTAGACTTGTGCCCCCTCCCCTGTCAGTAACCTCCAATATCCCCTATGTTTCTAAATTCAGTGGCTAATTCTCAGTCCTTACTTTACTTGCTCTACCATTTGGCACATTCCTTCTCTCCTTGATACATTTTTTTTTTTTTTTCACTTAGCATGCAGGACACCAGAATCTTTTGGTTTTCCTGCTACCTGCCTGGACTCTCCTCAGTTTCCTTCGCTGATTCCTCCTTTGTCTCAATCTCTTCCTGTTGGAGTTCCCCAGGATCACTCCTGGTTCCCCTTTTCCAACTACACTCAGCATCTCATTCAGCCTGACTTTTAAACACCAACTTTTACATGTGCAGATGACCCCCAATACATATATCTACAGCTTAGAAACCCTTTTCCCCAATTCCACACTCATTTCCAAGTGCCTTCTAACACTTCCTTGTGCATGTCAAATCAGCATCTCAAGGTTAACATCAGAAACAGTGCCAAAACCCAAAACAAACAATGCCTGATCTTCCCTCTACCACCCGGTCTCCTCCCCAGTCCATGGCAGTTCCATCCTTCCATTGCTCAACTCAAAAACCCTGACATCATCCCTGACGGTTCTTCCTCACATCGAATCTATCAGTAAATCCTGATGGTTCTATCACCAAAATAAATCCAGAATCCAATTACTTTTCACTGCCTCCACTGCCAATAGCCTAGTCCAAGCTACCATCTCCTGAGGAAGTACAGCCTCTTGTCTGAATCACCATGATAACTCAATGACTGTGACTCTGGTCTGCCTACCACCTGACTCCCGCCCTAGCCTGGAGTTGAACACAGCAGCCAGAGTTAACTTTTGCAAACACAAGGTTAATCCTGTCCTGCTCTGCTCAAAATTCTCTACTGGCTCCCCATTTCATTTGCAGCACAGAAGCCAGGGTCAAACAATGTCCTGCTCTGGCCAAGAGTATTGCACATCAGGGGTTCCTTAATCTTTGTGTGTGTGTGTGTGTGTGTGTGTGTGTGTGTGTGTGTGCGCGTGCGCGCGCGCGATGGACCCCCCTTTGGCAGTTGGCAAAGTCTATAAATCCTTTCTCAGAACAATATTTTTAAATGTATAAACAACAGATTACAAAGGAAAACAACTCCATTGTCAAAATATTTTTAAGTGTAATACAGTAACAAATGTACGCCTTTATTAGTATATTAAATAATAAGATCGAGTGGCAGGCTTAATTACTAACATAATTTTGATGTGATGTGGTGAGGAACAAAACCATATTTTAAGACATCCACACCAGCTATAATGTAATGTGATACTATCTGTGATTTCTATTACTGACAAGGTCATAGGTTTATTGAGTTATAGAGGTTTTTCACCTACATTCATGATGGAAAGAAATGTTCAATATCAGTTAGATGTTATTATTAAAGATAAAAATGAAATGTTTTTCTAATCCAAGTTAATAAATTCTATCCAAGATCCCTTAGAGGTCCTCAGACCCCAGGCTAGGAACCTCTTCTGGCTAGTGGCTTAAGCACTCCAGTTACACAGACCACACCAAACCCGTCCTGTAATTAGAGTCCTCACACTAGCCGTTCCCGTTCCCTCTCCCTCTCCTGCATTCCCTTATCTTGTTTCCCTAGCCCTGTAATCTTTGCTCAAACATCATCTTCCCAATGAGTCCCGCCCTAACCACTCTACCTAAAACTGCCCTCAACCCTTCCGCCACAGTCCCAATGCTTCCTAACTGGCTTTTCTTTCCCTTAGCATTTATCACCATCTACTATACTATATAATGTATTTACCTTGGTTCTTTATTATCTGTATTCACCACTATTCCCATCCCCCATCCCCATGCAAGCTCTTTGAGGGCGGGAACTTTTCTCTGTTTTGACTCAACTGACATAATTCAAATGCCTCAAGAATGGCAGGAATGTAGGAAGTGTTCAAGCAATACCACCGAGCAAGTTTATTTGAAACGTGTACACTTATTTGAGTGTTTACAATGTTAAACGCTTCACAATTTAAGAACACAGTGTTAAGAGATTTTATCATCACTGTACATCCCATATTTATTTCTTTCCATTCATTCCAAAGTGGATCCCATTTATTAGAAATGGTCCTTTATTTATCTTGAAAGGAGACAGGATGCTGTGAGCCGATGTGACTGTCAGTTTAATAGCACAAAATACTGGTGAACACTGGAGCCAACTGCCAGCATTCAAGTGTCAGCTCCTCTCTTCACTAGCTTTGCAAAGCCCGAGAAAAGTATAAAACTTTTATAAGCCACAATATTCTCAACAGTAAAATAAGAAATATCTACTTCACAGCACAATAAGCATTACAATTTAATTATTTAATCCATGTATAGCATTTAGTTCATTTCTATATGTCTTGGCAGATATAAAAAAATCATTATTGTTATTATCAGTAAGGTATGGAAATTCCCTCTTCTAATACAAGTTGCAGAGTATCCATTTGTACCATTCATGAGTGCCTAATATCCCCTCTCTCAGAGAGGATAATTTAGAAAAGACTTCTAAATTGTCAAGGCAATAGAAGCATGCTTATATTTAGAATCAGAATTTAGGAAACAAAGGAGATTAAATCCACCACTTTAAGACAACCACTGTCTGCATTTTGCTGTATTTCCTTCTGCTCTTTGTCCTATATATCTTATCAGCGTTGTAACCTTTCACATCTATTTTTTTAAATGACTTTGAACTTTAAAGTAACTGATTTATTAATTTCTGATCCATAGTAAAATTAAGAAATAAAGTAAGACAGAAACCACACTTTCTTGCTGACCTCCCAGGGACCAGTCTTAGAGTTCTGGAAGATTAGCTCATACCCCAGACACTGAAGCTGCAGGATTCTCCAGGGACAGCACAACAGGACAGAATCTCTTTGTTCCAGGTAGAGACAGCCACCTTCCCACTCTCCTTCAAACACCCCACAGCCGATCTGAGTGGGAGTGAGCTTCCTCTTGGCGTCTATAAAGACCAGCTGACTCCACCACAGGTGCAGGGGTAGCAGGGGAGGGGAGCAAGCTCTCTGAGCAGGCTCGGCGAGGGAAGTGTCCTTTGTAACCTTAGTCTCCAGTTATAGCCACTAAAAACCAGGCAAGAAGCCACAGGGAAAGGAGCTCTGCCGTGCCCTCGGGAAAGACAAACACTACTGACACGTTTTGTAGAAATGAACCCGCTGCTTTCACGTGGCACTCAGAACTAAATAAATGCCAGCTATTAGCATGTGCATTATCATTCCTGGATCAGACCCCATAACCTACAGTTTTAGCTTGCTCACAGGTGATTCTGATGAGTATTTTTCAAAGTGTAAATGAGAGTGCTCTTCAAACTCTTGCTCAAGCACCTGAAGAGGGAGCAGAAGCCTGGCTGAGGACAAAGCACAAGCTGACACCCTGCAATACCCCCCCCCCCCACCTAGGTGGGATATGTGTGACCTTCCTCTGGGAAGCTCCCAACTGTCCTCAAGTTAATGCCTTGCCAGAGGGAAAAACCACCTTAACCTGACAATGGCAAAGGCCTCCAGTGTCTTCTAGGTCCTCTTTAGCATATGAAAGTTCTTTTGAAAACCTCCCTTTTCCCTACCCCAACTCCCAAATACATAATCAGCCATTCCTCACAACCCCCAGCAGCTCTTTCTGCCCAGGGGTCCTGTCCCCGTGCTTTAATAAAACCACCATTTTGCACCAAAGACTTCTCAAGAATTGTTTCCGGGTCTTTGGCTCCAGACCTCACCTCCACCAAACCTCACCTATATTTCAAAACTACATCACACCTACTACAATTTTTCCAAAAAAATAATCTACTCCTCATACATTTTGCAATTGAAATCTAAAAATTTGTTAAATGCCTATCATTTTTCACCCACATAATTTCTATGGGATACAAATAAAAGTAATTTGATTTTTAAAAGTTTTCTGGGATCACAAGAATTTTAGTTCCACGTTTACTACTCGGCTGAGTTACCAAAATTTTTTATTCCCAGTACATGAAAACACATTCAGGTGATTATTAAACATTAAAGTTTAATTGCATATGTATCCCTTACCGGAATGAATAGAATGGATGCTCTAATAAAGACTTCCCAGATACCATTACTTGGTAAAAACCCTGGAGGTTTTTACACTTGAGGAAGGTACAGCAAGATTTAGAATAGGTGAGACTTATGCCTTTCCTTTAAAAATTGGTTGGAAGGCTCATTTAAGTTAAGAGTACTCATGAAAGCTGAGAATCTGGAAAGTAATTTGCTCAAAATGACCTATCCCCCACTACACTCCTTAGAAGGTCCTTCTATGTTCCCCAGTTTGAAGACTGATGATCCGAATTGATTGGGTATCTTGTGAAAAAGGCAGATTCATAGGCCTACTCCAGGTATCTGAATTAGTAGGGTCCCCAGACTTTCCTCCCCACATCACCCCCACACACGCTCAAGATTGAGAAAGACTTAATTGGGGGCTAAAACAAACACATAAAATGTTAAACAATATCAAGATTTGAAAACTCAACAATAAAAGACCTATCATAAGCAGTACCTGGTGGCCAAGGAATTCAGAAAGTGTCTTGAGAGTGGGAGTCAAAAGCTTTCTAAAGCAAGCAACGCTGGGACTGGGGTAGTGGTGGTGGTGGTGGGGGGAGATGGGTAGAATTTAAAAGATTAAAAGGTGGAGTTAAACAGTTTACCAAGTTTGAAAGCTATGATATTGATTTTATTGGCAAGGAAAGAGCAGTTGATGTCCTCAGAAAGTAAGTGGCTAATTATAGAGACCCTGGTGGTATGGCAGTGGGTTATTTTGTCTGAGTGTTGCAATCATGACAATTACTTACTGTTTAAAATAGAAATAGATGGTTGAGAATATTAATTTAGGTAAATTGGTTTTATGCAACTGATTTTACATGAATTAGTTTCAGGCAAATTGACCTAGAGCCGAATATATTTTATCCACAAACTGGGTAATCTATAAATATAATAAAGATTAATAAATATCACTGTTAAGTCCCACATTCATTCCAGGCGGGAAAAAGATGTTAATTCAAATTATCTCATTTTATTCTTTTAGTAGCCCTGGAAATAGGTTTAGCAAGAGGTATAAGTCATCACCCAAAATGAAACCAAAAGTATCTCTGATTTTTATTAACTCTGATTCCTTAATCATTCACTATCACAAATAAAGATTTTTTTTCAATGTATCCATTCACAAGAAGATAGAAATCTATGATTATCTTTATCATCCATCTCTGGACCATTACTAGGAACTCCAAACTGGTCTTCCTACTTCCCCACAGCAACTAATCACTTCCATTCCAGTTTCATAATCATCTTCAATACCTCTAGAGCAGTCTTACAAAACCCATATTTGGTCCTGTTATTCCCCTGCCTAAAACCTTTCAGTGGTTCCTCCCATAATCAACAGCACAAGGTCTTATATAATTTCTCTCCCAAAGATCTGGCCTCCTCCAAGTCTACAGGCTTAACACCCTTGCCTATCATTTCCTTTGTCTTATCTATTAGTCATAATAAACTACTTAAAATTTTTCAAACAAATCCTACTCTGTCTTTCCTTTGAATGTTTGGTGTACCTTGCCTCCACCTGACTTATCCAGTCTACTGCCTTCCAAATCTGCTCAGAAGGCCCGTCCTAATTACTCTAGGTAGGATTGATCATACTTTTCTATGTGGTGTACTATAAGCATTATAAATACATAATATAGTGTACATACATAATGTGTGTGTATATATATATACACACACACACATATATATATATTCCTCAGAGCATAGAATGTTTGTTGTACTCATTTGTGTACATTTCACCTCTCTGCCACCCTACTCTGTCACCTACCTGTGCCGCTCCACCAAAAAAGAAAAAAAAAAAAGAAGAACCGTGAGCTGATTGAGTGCAAGGATCTTGTCTTAATCACCTTTGTATTCTAAGCACCTATCACGCCAGTACATAGTAGATGCTCAGCAAACATTTGCTAAATGAATACATTATTTGTAATTGTGCGATAAATAATACCAATGAATTCAACACTGATAATGTGCTAGAGGTTACTAAATATGAGTTAGATAAAAATCTAAGAGCATCAGTAACTCTGATGTCACAGCCATTTACTTGTACCTTCTAAGATTACAACCCAAGATAGAATATGTGTTCTAACTAAGTCAAGAGAAATCCCCTAGGAGTCATCCTAGCCGTGCCATGTAGCTCAACACACAATAGCAGCTTTTTTCAAAGTTCCTTTCTACTTATCTTGATTGGTGTACACTGAAGAAGAAATCTTAACATTTAGGAAAAGATAACATCAGAATAAAACAAGGCGCAGATCATCTGAAAACCATTTGGTTGTTATTTCTATTGTAACAAATCTAGAGCTTTGCTGCAGTCACCATATACCTTGCCACTTAAAATGTAGGAAATATGTCCATAGTCCCTCTAGTTTTCCTTACCAGGAAGTCACAGAATTCATTATTTTTGGCTAAGACTTTTCCTTATTTAAAACAACCAGAATATCAGGGGCACCTGGGTGGCTCAGCCATTAAGCGTCTGCCTTTGGCTCAGGTCATGATCCCAGGGTCCTGGGATTGAGCCCCACATGGGGCTCCCTGCTCGGCAGGAAGCCTGCTTCTCCCTCTCACAGTCCCCTTGCTTGTGTTCCCTCTCTCATTGTCTCTCTCTCTGTCAAATACATAAATAAAATCTTAAAAAAAAAAACAAAAACAGAAAATCAGCAAACCAAATTCTGTATTTCATCGACGAAATAGGACTATCCCAAGAATATTGAAATAGTTTCACACTAACAAATCTAAAATGTAATCACTAAATAATCAGAATAAAGAAAATCAGAGGAATCACATGTGAAATGGTCATTTCAATAAATTCAAATGGTCATTTCAATAAATATACCCCTGAATTTAATATAGCAAATTCAAATCACTTTTTGTGATATTAACACTTAGAAACCCCAGTCTATAGAGAATGTTCCTTAACTCGATAAAGGTTATTGACCAAAAATCTGCAACATAATGCTTAACAGTAAACATTAGAAGGAAGCCTATAAACTCAGGAATAATACAACATCTACTATTTACTAGAGTGGCTACTATTAAAAAACAAGCAAAAAACCCAGACAATAGCAAGTGCTGACAAGAATGTGGGGAAACCAGAACCCCTGTGTACTGATGGAAGGAATGTAGAGCAATGTAACAACTGTGGAAAACAGTATGGAGGTTCCACAAAAAATAATAGAATTACCATATGATCCAGCAACCCCACTTCTGTATATACACCAAAAGAACTGAAACCAGGATCTCAAGGAGATATTTGTACACCCATGTTCATAGCAGCATTATTCACAATAGCCAAAAAGTAGAAACACCCCCAAGTGCCCATCAATGGATGAAAGATCAACATGATGCAGTGTGTATGTGTGTGTGTATTTATACAAACACATATATATATGTATATATGTATACACACACACACACACCCCCGTACACAATGGAATATTATTCAGCCCTAAAAAGGAAACTCTGATACATGTTACAACATATAGGAATCTTGAGGACATTTTGCTAAGTAAAATAAGCTAGTCACAAAAGACAAATACTCTATGGTTGCACTTATATCAGGGTACTTAGAGTTGTCAAATTCAAAGAAACAGAAATAGGATGGTGGCTCCCAAAGTCTGAGGGAAGGAGGGAAATGGGGAGTTGTGTTGTGGGTATAGTTTCAGTTTTGCATGATGAAAAAGTTCTGGAAATCCACTGTATCAAATGAATATACTTAACCCTATTGAACTGTACTTAGAAATGTTAAACGCCTATTCATCTATTATGTAAACCATTATATGCTACATATACAAAGTGTGAATAAATGCTTTTGAATGAATAAAATGATGAAAAGTTTTTAATTGCTAAGATGGTAAATTTTATGTTTACATATATTTTACAATTAAAAAAACACAAATTGTCATGATTTGTCTACAAAAAAAATCCAAGGCTCTCATCTGAAAAACTAGTAGATCCAAGACAAGTATAAAGTTAGAAACATGGAAATAGCTTTGTTATACCAACAAAACCAATTTTAAAACATAAGGAGAAATGCATCCCATTTATTATCAAATATGCACAAGCTATAAGAAAACTGTACAACTTTACTGAAGAACATAACAGAAATCCTGAACAGGACCAAGAGATACAGTATGTTCCTGGACAGGAAGACCCAGTATTATCACACCCCCCTAATATTGATCTATACTTCAATATAATTAAACATAATAACGTAATATAAAATTCCAATGGGATCATTTGATCTTTTTTTTTTTTTTAAGATTTTATTTATTTATTTGACAGAGATAGAGACAGCCAGCGAAAGAGGGAACACAAGCAGGGGGAGTGGGAGAGGAAGAAGCAGGCTCATAGCGGAGGAGCCTGATGTGGGGCTCGATCCCATAACACCGGGATCACGCCCTGAGCCAAAGGCAGACGCTTAACGACTGAGCCACCCAGGCGCCCCAAGGGATCATTTGATCTTGAGAAACTGAGTTTCAAGTTCACATACAAGAGTATATGTACACAACTACCCAAACGAAATTTAGATGGAAAAAAAAGAATTGAGGTGATTTAAATTGCCAGACAATTAAATAACTTTAAAACTACACCAACTGCAAAGACACAAAAACTGGTACAAGGCCTAGGTAAACATAACAACAACAAATACTAAAGGGTCTAGAAATAGGCTGGTATAGAGAGAGGAATTTATATATGTGAGAGTGGGCACTCCACATGTGCAGAACAATCACTATTTATTAAATGGTATTGGAGCAAGTAATAATCAATCTGGAAAAAAAAAACCTAAGAGCAGCTTATATTTTAGTTCTACAATGTGCCAGTCACTGTGCTAAGGTCTTTAAATGCATTAGTTCATTGGGGCGCCTGGGGGGCTCAGTCGGTGCAGCATCTTCCATCGGCTCAGGTCATGATCTCAGGGTCCTGGATGTAGCCCTGCATCAGGCTCCCTGCTTGGTGGTGAGTCTCCTCCCTTTCCCTCTACCTCCATGATCTCTCTCCCTCTCACTCTCTCAAATAAATAAAATCTTTTTAAAAAACACAACAAAACAACCTTTCTCTAAATGCGTTAGTTCACTGACTACTAAAACAACTTTAAAAAAAAGAAAACACACACACACACAAACAAGGACACTAGGCATAAATAGGTAATTAGCTTGCTGAGTTTGCCCAGTAAAGGTAATTAACTTGCTTCAGTAGTTGCTGAAGCCTAAAATTCAACCCCAGGACATTAGATTCCACAGCTCAAGCTCCCTAATCATTAGAGCACATGGCAGGCTGGACACACCCTTATCTATACCCCACACAGAAACAAATTCTAGATTGAAAAAAAAAAAATCTCGATATATATGAGTGTTAGCTAAAGTATACATATTGTTACAGCTTAGATTAAGGAAATCTTCCTTAAAACCATCACCAACAACAAATCCAGACCACATAAAACATAAAATCTCCATATAACAAAAGACGACAGAAGGCAAACAATGTGGCAAGCTGGAGACTATGACTGCAATACATACAACAGTCAAGAGAGCAATTCCTTAATATACAAAAAGCTCCTTCAAATCAGTAAGAATAAAGACTAATGACCCAGTTTACAAAAGGGAAAAGAAGAGCAGAAAGGAAGTCACAAAAGATAAAAAGATGTCCAACTATTCTAGTATCAGAGAAATACAAATTAAAAACAATACTATGCATTTTTAACATCAGGTTGGCAAAAATTAAATGAATATTGGTGAAGTGGGAATAATGGACATCCTTGTTTTAGTTTAGTATTAACTGATTCAATATTTTAAGAGGGCAATTGCATCCTATCTGCCAGTGGCTGACAGGGGCAAGGACTGACACAGCAATTCTACTTCTATCCTATCAAAGTACTTACAGGTATGCACAACATAGGTGCAAACGACGCTTTCCTGAAATTGTCGTACAACAGTCAAAGATTCTAAGTAATAAAAAGATCAATAAGAGAATAATACAATAAGTTACAGTTACTATTTTATTGACTACTCTGCAGCCATTAAAAAAATGAAGTAGAATGAAAATGTTCTGTATGTACTATCATGGAAAGATCTCCTAATTTTTCCAAAATATAAACAGCCATGTGGTAGCAAGTTTGCAAGAGAGAAAGTTGAATACAAGGTCAATGAGAGACAGAGAGGAGAGAGAGTCTAACAAAAAAGTCAGAAAACGGGGGCGCCTGGGTGGCACAGCGGTTAAGCGTCTGCCTTCGGCTCAGGGCGTGATCCCGGCGTTATGGGATCGAGCCCCACATCAGGCTCTTCTGCTATGAGCCTGCTTCTTCCTATCCCATTCCCCCTGCTTGTGTTCCCTCTCTCAATGGCTGTCTCTATCTCTGTTGAATAAATAAATAAAAAAATCTTTAAAAAAAAAAAAAGTCAGAAAACGGAATTTTAAAAACATGCTCAACTGCATCAAAAATTGGAGAATACTTAGAATAAACTTAAGTTTAAAGGAAATTGTGTAAAACCTCTACAAATAAAACTATAACACTGAGAGAAATTAGAGAGGACTGTATTCAAGTAAGTATTTTATTATGGAAAGATATATTTATGGAATTAAAAACTCAGTATTCTAAAGATGTCAATGTCATCACAAACATGTCAAATTTGATAAAAATTCTAAAACACATATTGGAAATACAAAGAGCTGAGAATGACCAAAATAAGAGGACACAGTAGCAGATCGTGACTTACTACAAATTTATAGTCATTAACACAGTGTTCGACTGTTACAGGTTAGATAAGTTTAGAGAATGGTGGAACAGAATAAAGAGGTGGTGTGGTTGGGGGAAGGTGGATTTTTCAGGAAAAACTTTGAGATAATTTGGGTATGGAAAAAACAAACCTGACCCCCCCTTCAACGCATACACAAAAATGAATGCCCAGAATATTGTAAGTCTTAATGACAAATGAAGAGCACTAATGCCTTTCTAAGATAACTTAAGAGAATATTTTCATGACAGAGTTAGGGAAAGATTACTTTAAGGTGACTCAAAATCCCTAACCATAAGGACAAGACTGTACTAAAACTGAGAATCTGTATTCATCAAAAGGCTCCAGTAAGAGAGAGAAAAGATAACCCACAAAGTGGAAGAAAACACTTCCAACAAAATTAACCAAAGGACTCATACGCAGCATATAAAAAGAACTTCTTTACAACATAATAAAAGATAGACAACTTATTAAAGTTGGATATATGACTTGAACAGTGCACTTGAATACCAAAAAGCATATCGAAGAATGCTTGATCAGTAAACACAAATTAAAACCAGAATGGCTCAAATTAGAAAGAACCACCACACCAAATGTTGGCAATGTACGTCAGAACTGTGACGTACTGGTGGCTGAAGTATAAATAGTTACCACCATGAAAACAAATATAAGAAAGTAATATTGGAAAGCTTTAAAAATGAAGAATCCAGGGCTCCTGGGTGGCACAGCGGTTAAGCATCTGCCTTCGGCTCAGGGCATGATCCCAGCGTATGGGATCGAGCCCCACATCAGGCTCCTCTGCTATGAGCCTGCTTCTTCCTCTCCCACTCCCCCTGCTTGTGTTCCCTCTCTCGCCGGCTGTCTCTATCTCTGTCGAATAAATAAATAAAATCTTTAAAAATAAATAAAAATGAAGAATCCGATCAAAAAGGAAAATTACTGAGAATAAAGTGTTGTAATTGTAAAACAGGATGCATGGTGAGTCAATAAGTAAGGCTATATGTAAATATCGCTTCGAGAACGATTGAGGATACCATTTGGTTAAAGAGTAATTTTTTTCCTTTAAAAAGTATTTTTTAAATCAATTTATAAAAGAATAATATAATGCTCAACTCTAAGTGTACAGTTTGGTTAGTTTTGACAAATGAATCCCAGGGTTCAACCTCACCATCAGGATATGTCCCCCCAAAATGTTCCCTCACATCCCTGTATAGGCAGTTCCTCTAGCCACAGACAACCACTGACCTGGTTTTTGGGACTACTGGTTAATTTTGCTTATTCTAGTAAATCTGACGAATGGAAATGTACAGTATGAACTCCTGTGTATCTGACTACTTTTGCTCAGCAAAAGGGTTTTGAGATGAATCCATGCTGTTGAGTGTATCAGTGGTTATTGCTGAGAAGTATCCTATTACCTATTGTATATACTACAGTTTGTCTATCCTTTCACCTGAGGATGGACATTTGTATTTGTTCCATGGTCGTTATGAATAAAGCTGCTGCATTTTTATAAGTAAAAAAAAGTTACCATCACTTTGGAAAACTGCTGGTATCATCTACTGACATTCAATTCAGACATACCCTGTGACTAATAGTTCCACTCCTGAGTATAACCTAAGAGCAATTGTTCCTATGTGCACCAAAAGACATGTACAAGAAAGTTTACGGCAACGTATTCATAAGCAGTCCAAATCTGGGGACAACACCAATGTCCATCATCATTAGAATGAAGAACTTAGGATATGTTCATACAATGAAATACTATAGGGCACTGAAAATAACTGAATTATAGGAACACACAACAACATGCCTGGTTCTCCCAAGTGTAATGCTGAAGGAAAGAAGCCAGACGCAAAATGAGTCCGTTTGATGAAGGTCAAAAGCAGGTGACACTAATCTATTGTGTTAGGAGTCAGGATTGTGGTTTCTTCTGAAGAAGGGTTAGTTGTGGTTATTGGAAGGGGAGAAGATGGGGGCTTCTGGGAGGTAAGTCATGTACTATTTCCTGATTTGCATGTTCACTCTGTTACCACTCAGAGCTATCCACTTGAAATTTGAGATTTCCATATGTACATTATGCATCAATAAAAACTGGCTTTAAAAGAGTCAATATATAAAGTTCAGTGGCATGATGATCTCAATTTATCTGTACAATAGTTGTTTACAATTATTATCACTGTCCTCCCTTTAATACATGAGGAAAGCCGCTCTGGTCGTGGCTACTACAAGACAGAGTCCAGCTACACACTCAAGTCCGTGTGATGTGCAAACTCATGAAACCTGCAGCAAAGGTTTAATTCCAGACTTAGGTTATGTCCTCAAGATTTCCCTGCTCAACTTCTGTCTGAGACAGTTCACTTTTCTCATTGTATGTTCTCACTCTTTCACCCAGTGTCTCCCTTTATCTGGAGGGAAAGGCTCAAGAGTTTAGACCCTGAAACCTTGTGTTTAGTTATTTCTCAGGAAGACAGTCATTTGTTCTTTCTGTAGAACAGGAAAAATTTTACGATTTTGCAGCTGCTTTCTCTGAAGCAGTGAGGGCCCCGTCTTTGTTGTGCTGGTTGATGGCTTTGAGCCCACTAATGGGGGACAAGGGGAAGGAACCTAAAGGGGCTGCAGATGGAAAGGTGTGGTGGCAAGCTGGAGGGGAGGATGCTGGGCAGGGCTTGGAGTGGCTGCTTGGTGGAGGGGCCCAAGAAAGAACACTTGTTAGCTGCGAACAGAGATTTGAGAAAGAGAAGAAAAATGGAGCCACCTGGATAGTTTCGAAGGATGAAGAAAAATATCGGCAGGAGGGATGTGTGAAGATGTGGCATAGGATATGGTACAAACTTCATTCTCATCTTCCCAAAAGAAGCTTCAAAGTAGATTTCAGTGCTTGTTTTATGTTCTCTATGACACAATAAAACTACTGATATATACAACCATTAAAATAAAAATGTTTATTCAAGTATCTCCTAAAATCAAATACATGTACACGTGTAATTTTAGCACATAAACTGTGGCCCAACGATGAGTTCCACTTGAACTTTGCAAGAATATGCAAACCAAAGCACTTTTTTTTTTTAAGCAGCATTTTTATTTGCTTTCAATAGCTTCAGCAAGCCTTGGCAGCATTAAAAATACCACTAAAACTCCCCTTTATAAATGTTTAGGAATCAAAAAGGCAATATGAAATGACTTAGTCAATTTTTGTGGCTATGAGCTGGTATGGTAAGCCTATGGTCTCCTTTATTATTCAGACTGACTCACTCAGGTCCCATCTTTTTTTTTTTTTTTTTTTTTATAAATAACCATCATAATTCTTAAGTGCTCCTGGTTCCCATGTGCTTCTCTTGCTCGATCTTTAAATGTCAGTACATTGGCAGGAAAAAAAAAATCCATCACTCTCCAGCCCCTCCCTGACTTGAAGCAGCCATTCCTCTCTTTCCATTGTAATTCCAGCTCTTATTACTTATGTGTGTCTTTCAGGAAGTCACAATGTCTTTGGCGCTCCTTATATACAATGAACTAAATGATTTCTAAAATGTTTGCAGCTGTCAGTTTTTAATATTGTAAAATTTCAGGTTCTATATTTTAATCTCTTGCTTCTACTCCCGCTGAGTCAAAGAACTTTACTAATACTTCCTGGAACACAACATGAAATTCCTGAGTCACTGGTCCACATTTTGGGATTCCCTCTGCTTCGTATCAAGCTTTAGCTCTCATTTGTGTTGGAAGAGTCCATCTCCCTCCCCACGGCTGCCAGTTATGCAGCAAGTAGAAGCCTAACACACATTCCAATCACATCTCATTTCCCAGCACACCCTATTTCTACGGCCACTTTAAAATACAAGACTTTCCTGCTTTTTAGTCTGTATGGCTTCCAATTTTCTGGACTATCACCATAACTCCATGCAAGTGAAGTGATGGTGACATGTCACAAAGGCCTATAAAATACACAATGAACAAACCTCTTGTCTAGACCATGAAAGAAGACACTTGGGATCATTTATCTAGATACAGGACATTAAAGGAAAATCTATTCATAGCTAATACAGCCTGTTCGCTCTGAATGGAGAAGTTCTTTAAAGTACAGTAGGCCAATAAAATTTTCAAAGATATTTATAGCTCTCCCTTGCTGGTGAGGCAAGGATGTCTGACTCACCAGGATGGGTAGTGAACAGCTCTATCCTTTATAACCAAGGGAACCCAAATTAGAAACAAACCAGAAAGGAGGAAGATCTTTATTAAGTTGAGGGATGGGTTACTTCCCTGTGTGAGCCAAAATATTCTGAAGAGGGATGTTCCTGACCTACTCTACGCTTCTGAGTGGTGTGAGTAAGCCCCAAGAAAAGCCATAGGCGGCGGCGACAGCTTGCTCATTCACAATCCCCATGATGCCCTGCTAGGCTGGTTCTCGTCTCCACAGGAGCCGCGGTGCTCATGGTCAGCAGGGCGGCGCTCAGGCCACCCCCGGGCCCCAGGCTGGGTCTGAGCTGCAGCCAGCGGAGGGAAGAGACATTCCAGATGCACGTTGGAAGAGAAACCAAAAAAGCATAGATAGTTTTGTTTCAGAAAAAATAAGTGCTTTTCTTCTGTGTATCTTCTCCTTCCACGAGTAATGAAGTCACTGCCAGTTTCCCAGACAGTAGCATCTTAATGTAAAACTCACAAACATTAACTTCATTTCCTCTCGGGATGCTGAGGCACACACCGTGATAATATGTTTTTACATTTCTTAATAAATATCAAATACCTCAGGTCCTCCTTCTTAATATAAAATAAAAGATGAGCAGGAAAGGAAGCCCAGCTCAGGGGTGAGCTGCTGCATCAAGGGTTCAGCTAAACCTGGGGAGGAGGGGAGGGGGAAGGGACAAGGAGGAGGGAAAAAGTCCGCTGCAGATGGTTATGGGGGGGGGGGAGGAGAGTCTGAAATGTATGCAAAATTAACTGCAGTGTCTTCTTCCATAGCTTTGCATCTTTGTTAGATTTTTAAAGGAGCCTCAGAATATTCAGAATCACTAACCAGAGTGAAACAGAGGTAAGATTCCCCTGGTATCAGCCAGTCGGTCAGTCCAAAATGGGGCCTTCAATCAGTCCAGCCCAGGCCTCAGAGCTGGTGTTACTTAAGCCACTAGATTCTTAGGAATGCATTTGACTTTCAGGAAAAATGAATCATGAGATACAAATTCGTATCATGTTGTTTTTTAAAAAAATAATATGCCTAGGAATAGATTTAGAAAAAATTCAGGCAATATTTTTTACTGAGTCAAAAAAGAAAATCTGAATTGTTTTAGAAGAAATGTTCTTGAATAGAAATACTAAGCATTTTCAAGACCTCAATTATCATTTCTACCCACATTATTTAATAAATTAGTGTGATTCCAGTAAAAATCCAAAATGGATCCTTTTGAAAGCAAGGTAAACTAAGGTTTTCTGGAAGAATAAGCAAGCCAAAAACATTTTCTTTTAAATTGCATAAAAACTTGAACAGATCCTGAGATGTATTTTAATGCTGAAATAATTAAGACATCCATACAAAATACCAACACAAAGAAAACAGAAAGCCCTCAAGAGTTCCAAACTTAGAGAGTAGCTATGCTAGAAGCCTGCTGTAAAATTAGCACCTTGCGGGTGGGGGGAGTGGTCTTAGATTTCTACCTCAAGCTATGTACCAAAATCAATTTTTGATACAAAATGGAAGGCAAGAAGGAAAAGTTAGAAAAATCACTTAAGCAGTTTGATAATACAGGTGATCTGAGTAGGGGAGGTCTTCTTGAGCCAAAAAAGAAAAGTTACACATTAAAATGAAAATAGATTTGACTATACACAAATATTTAAAATGTTTTCACACTGGACAAGACAAGTAAAATTAAAAGCAAATGATAAAGAAACTTTTTTCTCCTTGTTTTGGAAGTACTGTTTTCAGGGAGCCTGGGTGGCTCAGTTGGTTAAGTGTCTGCCTTCGGCCCAGCTCATGATCCCAGGGTCCTGGGATTGAACTCTTGAGCTCCCCCCCCCATGGGGCTCCCTGCTCAGTGGGGAGTCTGATACTCCCTTTCCCCCCTACCCTTACTTGAGAACTCTCTCTCTCAAATAAATGAATAAAAATCTTAAAAAAAAAAAAGCACTGTTTTCATACTGAATATATTTATGTAAAAAATTAACTTTGGCAATTAATATACATTGAAAACATCAAGGCATATACCCTTTCATTTAGAGATTCCACCACAGGAAATTTATCCTAATTAAACATCTATGAACAAAAACATTTACAGAAATTGTTGTTTCTATTTTTATATTACTTTTAATACCTTGAAAAACTAAATCTCTATAAATATAATCAGGGTAAACGCAGTCAATAAAAAATACAGTCACATTTTCAAGTGTGAAAGGCAGCCTATACAAGCTAATCAAAAAAATTTTGAGTATTCAATTCACACAGGCCTTTCATAATTCAAAATGTTGGCAATGGTCTCCCTATGAAAGAAAATTATAGAAAGTTTCTTTTGTGATATTTCTGGTTATTTCTAAAATTCGCTATTTTATTTTGTAATAGAGGGAAACATTTAAAACTCAGAGAAAATTTTCTGAGATCAGTAAATAAACTCTCTACATTAAGGTGAAGAAAGTAGTCACACAGCAAGGCTGAAGGATGGCCATTGTATTTTCTATGAATCGATTAAAGCAAAAGACATAATCATCCCACAGGATAAAAAACAGGACTTTTTCTTCATGCCACTGTATTAGAAGCCTGTGTGGTCAGGTGTGTTGGAGGTAAACGTGCGCCAATTCTCCATGCAGACTGCGAGATTTCGGAACCTCTCCCGCCTGGAGTCTGCTGGAAGGGTAACCGTGCTGGGTATCCTGTATTTGCTGCTCCAGGTCCACACTTCCCCTTTTGGTGCCC